>NW_004955458.1:1267232-1274574 GCF_000276665.1 Chinchilla lanigera | reverse complement strand
CCACCCCCACCCGCCGCCCACTCCCCACGGGCCGGCGGCTCCAGGCAAGCGCCGAGAGGGCAGAGAGGGGATGCAAGGGAGGAAAGAAGAAAGGGTTTGGGCGCTGGCGAGTAGGCTGCCGCCTTTTACTGTGCTGAATTTTAAATATTTTCCTTCATAAACGGAGGTAATAAGGTTGGAACTAGGGGGTATCAACGCTTCGCAAAGATTTGTAACCCGGGGCAATGAAGTTAAAGGATGGAAAAGGGATACCCTTACTATCCCTTTTTATTTTATTATTTTTTTTAACCTAGGGAAAGAACAACATCCTTCCTATTTTCCTACTCTGGTGTCTTTCCCAAACCCCCACCTCACCCGAGGCAGTCACAGAGGTGGCAGACCGCTGGCAGCCTCTCCACCAAGGCTACCCAGGACGTGATGAAAAGAGCTGAGAGGAGTCGCCCAGCCCTGGGCAGTTCTGGCAGCAGCCGGGCTGACGATCTGGGGCATCCTCCAGGACCCTCCAAACAACTCTCATCCCCAGGTCTTTTTCTCAGAATCACGCTGCCTCCCCGCAAGACCAACCCCAGCCCAGGTCTCCACAGCGCCTAGGTTCTAATGGCAGCTTACAATCTTTTTAGTAGTCAAAACAAAATTAAAGCCCATTCTCTTGGTCCCCATTTCCTATTTCTTAGAGGTGCAAGGCAGTTTGAAACCTTTCCGATCTTGTCTGATTGCCCACACCCACCTGCCTTTTTTTAAAAAAAAAAAGCCTGGTTTGGGGTCTAGACATCTGGGGTGTGCTTCTGAGGCCCTAAAAGAAGAACCTTTTTACTGCCCTGAGTTCTGTCTTCTGAACAAAAATTCCAGCCACCTCCTCTTGATTTCTCCAGACCCGTAATTTTGGTAGTGAGCCCCATATGAGGAGTCCAGAATAAATACTATTTTCTGGTAGCTGGCAGCTCAGCTACTCCTCCCCACTGGCTGGAGATTGAAGCCCGGCAGCTCTCGGGCACTGAGAGCTGGCACGAAAGTCAATGCTGGGTGCCCCCACCCCAGCCAACAGAGGGTTCTTCACCACCTCCCCAAACTTCCTCCACAGTAAGCAAAACAGTTCCCTCAGCCAGATGCAGAGACCTCGTTTCTTTTACAAACCCACCCATAAATTTTATAACAGGTAGTTAAAAATTACGACAAGGAAGCACTGGCCCAGCTTTTCACAATGGACAGCGGGGAGAATGGGACAGCGCTGCGGGCAGCTCACCGGAAATTTTACTTCTAGTCTGTGGCACAACCTGTCCTGAGTTCTCTCGATCTGGTGCTGGGGGCGATTTTCCCAGCCACCAGGAAGTCACTGGGGCATCTCATTTGGGGAAGATGAGAATGGGTAGGCCAACCCATCCTCTCATTCAAGGGTTCCCCCAAAGAGCCCTTCAGAAGCTCACTACATCCTGAGCACCCCCTCCTCCAAGATTTCTTCAACACCGGCACCTTTCTTGGCCTCTGAAATAAGAGAGCCAGAGGGAGAGAAAATGCCGAGAATTAAAAAAAAAAAAAAAAAGCCAGAGAAACGAATTTGCCCCCCAACTTAATAGCTACATTATCCTGTCTCTATGGTTGAGATTAGAATAATAAATTCAAAGCGAAATGAGCAAGCTGCTACAGCTCAGCATTTTGAAAGATACTATTTTTCACAAATCACAAATAGCTTTCGGAAGCCACTTTGATTGGCTAATAAAAAAAGTAAAGAATGGGAGAAAGTCCTATCTGCAGCAGAATGGTCCCCATTCGGGTAATGGGACGGCGGGAGCATTTGGGAGGACGCGTTTCTAAAGAGAGCGCATCCCGCTCGCAATTACGTTCCCCCATAAAACGGGATTTTTACCTCTTTTTCTTTCCAAACGAGAAAACAGGGGCGATGGGCAGGGAGAGCGGGGGAGCTGGTGCTGCATGAGGGGGTGGCTGGGGTTCCACCGGTCTGGCCTTCCAGTTGCCCGACATTTCCAACGAAGCCGGGCGCCAGACGCACCCCGCCCTGCGACGCGCCGGACTTGGGGCCACGGACATTGCTAAGCAGGGCCTGGGATGACTGGGACGTTTGGCGTGGGGGAAAGGCGACGAGGCCCTTCAGAACCACTTAATGCAGGGCCACCCGCTTGGCTAGTGGGCCAGATATTTTTATTAACAGCAATCATAATTCTACGTTTGAAAATGAAAGGGCCCTCGGCCATCGGTGGAAGCATTAAGGGGACTTGTGTGAGAAGGCCCGAGGAAAGAGCGAAATGCTCTTTTGGGGACTCTGTATCCGGTAGCCCGGGTCTCCCACAGCAAACGGGGTTACCAGGCTGGCTTCTCAACTCGCACCCCCGCGGGGACCCAAGTTTCGGGGAGATTTCCCCAGAGCTCCCGCTAGCCTTGCAGCCTGTGCTTCCAATCCACAACCTCTCTCAAGGGGGCACGAGTCCCCTATGAACCTCCGCTTGACCCTGTCCAGTACTTGGGACCACTTTTTATGGGACCCAGGGACTGGGGCCCGGAGAAAGAGACCAAACAAGGTCTGGCCTGGGCCCACATCTGGGAGAGGGAGGGGGAGAGAGAGAGAGAAGCAAAGTATGAATAGGGGTCTGGTTTTGGAGACCAGAAGATCCCCTCCTCTTCCCCTTCTGCACTCTGCTGGCTGAGTCAGAAGATTTGTATCTCTGGAATTTGAGATTATTTGACCAGAATCTTATTGGCATAAACAGAGTTCTCTGTGTAGGACTTCCAGGGAGAAGTGAGAGACCCCTCTGCCTTCTGGGTCCCTGAGCCTTCAACTCTCTATTTTAGGAAATGACATTCCAATGGAGATTCCCTTTACCCTGCTGTGGCTGTGAGGGGGCACAGTTTACTCAACAGGCCCATTCCCCCAAGCCAATGGGCCATACTCAGGGGCCGGGCAAGCTGCCCAATTGCCAGGGTGAAGCCTGGAGTAGGCTTGAACCAGCCAGAGCAGAGGCTGGAGTGGACACAGGAGGCCGGCTGAGTGGCAGCGATCAGGCCTTGTGCTGACACTATGAATTCCAAGACGTGGACCCAGGCTGGTTAGTGCAGCTCACCATTCCCTTCCTTCTCCCCATCCCCCAGGGTGAAGCTTCCTCAGCCCGGTCACTTCACCACTTCACCGACCTTCTCTTTAGGCTCCAGCCAAGACTTCCTGGCAGGTCAGCTCCCTGAGCCTCACACTCCTACCTACCCTGTTCATTATTCCAGTGCTGGATACAGGATGCCAGGAGCTGGCCACAAAGAACAAGTGAAGAGCAGAGAGAACCCCAGTGCCTCACCCTCAGCCCTAGTCCCTGGAAGAAAGAAAACGCTTAGCTTTGGAGGGCCATGGGACAGATTCTTTGTCCGGGCCCAGCCCAGAGCTGGGAGGAGGAGGGTGGATAAATGAGATCTTCCTTCCTGTTTGGGGTCCTAGCACCTAGAAACCCACTTTATCTGGAGCCAAGGTTTCTCCAAGAGCAAACTGGTATATCCTTCTTCCTGCCAATAGATTGTTCTTCCCCTCTCCTCCACCCCCACCCCTGTCACCTGCCCTCCAGCCTAGCCTGTCCCTTCCACTTCCAGCTGCTCCCACATGAGTTCCCCCACCTCAGAGCCAGATCTGTGGAGACCTTTTCCAGAAAGTTGGGAAAAGGGACGAGGAGGGAGGGGGTAGAGAATGGGGTAAAAAAGCTGTGCAGAAAAAGCAAGTCATTCCACCTTCAAATATTTTTCTCTTTTTTTTTTATTATGACTCACGTATACAATACAAAGTACTTGGACCAGGAACAGGGCTGTCGGGACACAAAATCTACATTCATAGCTGGACATAAAGACAAATGACCAAAAATTATTATTATAGATATATTTTTAACGTTTTTTTCTTTCAAGCACGTTGCATAAACAGAGAATTCAAGACAGAGTTAACTATACATTCAGTGCAATTTAGTTCTACTCTACTGGGGTTATAAGCACAATAAAAGCGCACAGGACCGGCGGGCTGGGCTAGGCAGTCTCAGTTGTTGGGTTTTTCTTAGTGAAATAAGCAGCAACAAACGACAACAAAACCGCATTACGAATACTCTCAAAGCAGGATTTCTTTCTATAGGTAGTGATAAAATACGTTGGAGGTTTCATTCTTTTCTTCCTTTTTTTTTCATTTTTCATTTTTTTCTCTTTTTTTCTCCTATAGTAGGATTTACATATTTTTTTTTCTTTTTCTTTCCCAAGATTATTGCAGGTTCCCTTTAGGTAGTATGTTAAAGATTTATTATCAGTATTATTATTATTTTCATGATTATGGTGATTTCTGAGCGCTAACACTAATGCAGCTCAGAGGAAGCCGGGCCCAAAAGAACAGAAATCGAACAGCAAACAGCGAAGGCAAGAGAGGCTGGGCCCGAGTGACCATGGGATGGCTAGGTAGGATTTCAGAGGCTACAGCAGGCCCCATTCCCCCCTTAGGAAGGGGGAAGGTTTCTGTCAGGTTCCTAGAGAAAGTCAAGGGGGCTTTCTAAACTGGCAGCCCCACGGAGGGGGAGGGGATATTCTTTGCTATCTTTTCCCTATTTCTTTTCATTTCTTCCCTTCCTTTTCCTTTCTTTCTTCATTTTTTCTTTCCTTTCTTTTTTTAAAAAATAAATTTAGTGCACTAATCCTAGCATAAAAACAAAGTCAAGAGTCCCCTTTGCACTTTGAGGGGTTCCCCTCTAAAATAAATACCAGAGAACAAGGAGGTTTCTCAGGGAGCGTGGTGGCCAGGGGCAGAGGGAGGTGAGGAGGCCAAGTCAGACCTGGAAGTCCAGGAAGGACGCAGGAGGTGGGAGCAGGGACAAGTGTCTGTGCTGGGCAAGGAGTGGGACACAGTCCGAACTTTTCTCTGTGTCTCAGTCTCCCCCCTCCGGCCCCCAAACAAATAAAGAGCAAGGGAAGTCCAAAGGTAATAAAACCAGAGCTGCAAGTATCTGACAGGTAGTTAGAGTTGTGAGTGTCATTCTATTCTCTATAAAAGCAAATGACAGTCGTAAACTTCTCAATTTATCTGCTACCATAAAACGAAACTTCAAGGGAGTTGCTAAAGGGGGGGATTTTTCTCTTTTTTGCTTAGTCCTTGTTTTCCTCCTTTTCCTCCTCTTCTTTCTCCTCTTCCTCGTTCCCTTCTTCCTCTACCTTCTCCTCATCTCGGGCCCCAGGCAGTTTATCCTTGTTGTTCTCCTTTTTCCACTTCATCCTTCGGTTCTGGAACCAGATCTTCACTTGTCTCTCGGTTAGTCCCAGGGCATGAGAGACTTCAATCCGGCGCTTTCGTGTCAAATAAGGATTAAAGAGAAACTCCTTTTCTAGTTCCAAGGTCTGATAGCGGCTGTAAGTTTGCCTTCCGCTGCGGCGTCCCGGAGCTGGACAGAACAGAATCCCAGTCTGGTTATGTCTGGGTGGGGGCTGAGGTCCTCCAGCCATTCGGCCACCCCTAGAGTTCCCCTCTGGTCTCCCCAATTCTCCTCCCTGCTTAGGAGGCAAAAGCTCAGGCAGGCAAGGGCAGAAAAGTTTGGGGGATTGTTTTGGTTTGGTTTTACCTTGGGAGGTGGGTGGAGGGGAGGGACCCCAATGGGCTGTCTGAACACTGGGGGCCTGAGGGGGCCAGGGAAGCCCTGCAGTGTCCCAGGCCTGCAGTCTCAGGAAACTGGCCCTCGCAGCTTTGTTTACAAGTGCAGAATGGCATTTCGTGAACAGGGCTGGGGACAGAATCTGCTTGCAAAAGAAAGGAAAAAGGGCTGGGGATAAAGGAGAGGGCTCTGCCCACTGCCCCCTCCTTCCTTGTCTCTCTGCCTAATGCTTTTCCAATAAGAAAAATAATTGATCTCCTGGAATGTATCAGTGCTCTGCCTGATGGCTAACTGGAGACCAGCAAATAAATCACGGGCCATCCCTGCCGGAACTTGTCGCTTTATCACTTCCCCCTGTACTTCGAAATTGGGCTGTGAGGGGCCACCCTTAGAGGGGCTCATGGCCTGAGTGCGTCTGTGGGTCCCAGGGAGACCCCACGAGCCCTTGATTGGAGGGGAGCCTGTCTAGGGTCTTGTGCACCTCCAGACACTCCTGATCTGTATGTCCTTCTCCTTTGGAGCACTATTTTTATTTCCTCTCAGGCTTCCTGTCTCCTCCTCAACTGGGGGGAAGTACAGAAAAGTTGGGGTAGCGGCCCTTGGGCTAGTTCTCTGGGAGCAGGCACTGGGGACCCTAGACAGCCACAGTGCCCTTGGGGTCCCGACATTCTCTCTGGCTAAGAGAGAGACACAGGGGTCTCCCTCAAACCCAAGACAGCCTGGCCACTGTCCTGGACCGCAGGCTCTCTGCCTTCGGAGGAACTGGTTATCAGCCCCAAAGACTGATAACCTCAGGGTACCCTCACCAGCCACCTCCCCAACTCTGACTTTAGAGATGGGGACAGGGACAGACAGACAGACAGACATGGAGGAAACCACTTTTAACCCTTTCACCCACACACCGTCTGTCCTCCACCTTCACCCCAATCCCCCAAATGTCCAAGACACCCCCCTGCCCCACCCCCAGCCAAGCCTTCCCAACCTCGAGAAACCCACCCAGGCGAGGGGGAGAGTGGGTGGGGCAGGACAGACCCCAAAGCCAGGAGGGAAAGCGAGGGCAGACAAAAAGGAGGCGAGGGAGGGGGGGAAGACCCCAGAGCGCGGGAGACCGAGGGGGAAAGAGAAAAGGCTTCTCACCGTGGGGTCTCATCCATGGAAACATGAGGCTGGGAGACGAGTTTTGATTTAAGTGGCCTTGTCCTTCGCTACTGTTAGTGTTGGCGGAGGATTTACAGTCGGGATATTGCACCACGCTCGCCTCTTGCTGAGCCCCATAAAGGGACTGTCTGGGGAGCGCCTCGTAGCCATAGAATTTGGAGGCGTCTCCGTGGCAGCTAAGAGAGCACGGGTTCTGCTGGTAGCCCGAGTTGGAGATGCCGGAGGTGCCGTGGTGGAAGAAGTCTTGGACGTGGTGCGAGGCGTGCTGGAAGCCGGGCGCCGAGCCGCCGGGCCCGTACACCAGCGCATGGCTCCTGCCCACGCTCTGGGGGAACCGGCAGTCGTAGTAGGCCGGCTCCAGGGACTCGCCGCCTTTGTATTTGGAGAACAGGGGGTTGACGAAGTAGGAGCTCATGCTCGGTACATGAAACCCGCGGCCCCCTCCCCTCTGGCTCAAGGCTCCCCCGCCTGGGACCCCCGAAACTGCCCTCCCCCCGGGGCCGATCCCCAGGCCGGCGGGCTCCCCGGACTGGGCTGGGCTGGAGGGCCGGGGCCGGGCAGGTGGGGGCGCCGCGGGGCCG
>NW_004955458.1:1186919-1267132 GCF_000276665.1 Chinchilla lanigera | reverse complement strand
CGGCGGCGGCGGCGCTCCTCGCTGTCGGTAGGTAGAGCTCGCGCTCTCTCACTTAGCTCTTTCCTTTAACAGCGCAGGCGAATTCCTCAGACTCCCGGCGGTGGCGGCGCTTACACGCGATTCGCGTTCATCAATCCACGACATGAAGACAGGCGAGAGAGAGAGGAAGAGAGGGAGAGAGAGAGAGAGGGAGAGAGAGAGAGAGAGAGAGGGAGAGAGAGAGCGCGCTGGCTGGGGGGGTTGAGGGGTTCAGGGCTGGGGGGACCTGCAGGAAGGGGAGGGAGGCGAGGGGGAGGGATGGGGGTGTGGTGTGTGTAGGGGGTGGCGAGCCAGCCCCGGCTAATAGTCTGGTACGCATTCAGATTTGAAGGTGCCTCTCGCCCCTGCTTCTCTTGCCTTCCTCTCTTCCAGAGGGGAACCTGAATCAGCAGGTCAACTCAGGTTACCTCAACAGGTATGAGACCCCCCGTGGGGGCCGAATGTCAGCAAGCCCACAGCAGAGCTGCGAATGCAAAAAGATGGGCTCCCTGGGGGGGGGGCTTAAGTCTGGGGACTTTGGGGAGAAACAAACACACTGCGTCCCCCCAGGCACTTCAAGGTTCAGACCCTTCAGCCTCTGGCCCCTCCCCGGGGTCTGAACCTGCCGTTTTCCTTAGATCTTCAAGACTCTGGCACTTGGCTGCTTATGGGTTAAGAGGGCTGGAGGGGCAAGACCACACCACCCTCCCTTCAGACCCCAGCCCCTACCTGCAGCAGGGAGCCCAGGGAACGGCCACAAGCTTGGCTGGGGGTCTGAGGGCAGAACTGTTCACGGGGATTTAGGAAGAAGAAGGGACAGCTTAGTGTCCCTGGCGTCTGGCCGGGTTGATCCAGGATGTTCCTTCTTAGGAGGCTATTTGCTCCCTGGTTGGAAGGGACTGCAGCAGGCCTCTTGTCCCCGTATACCCCCACCATAGGAAATGCCAGCTCAGCCTGGAGGGGGCCCGTGGCTTCTCTGCAACCCTCTTCTTCCCCAGGCAAGCTGCCCAGGCCAGGATGTGGATGGGAACTGTCAACAGATACTTTTAAAATATTTACCCACACTTTCTCTGGGGGAGGGGGTTCCCTCATCCTCAACACTGGACAAATTCAAGTTCTAATGGGTAAAAGACCTTAGTCCATCAGCACCCTTCCCTGGCCAGAAGTCTATAGTCATACGGATTTCACACAGAGCAGAAGGGGGAAAGTGGGAGAGCCATTCGTATGTGTGCTGTGTGCAAACGAAGATGATGAAGAGTAAGAATGATTTGCCCCTGCTCTTCCTCCACAGCCTGTGAGGCTGTTACACACAGGACAACCCTGGGACACACTCAGGACACGGACACAAACACACAGTCTGTGCCACCTTCTCACCCTGGGACACATCCAGTGCATGCTCACCATAAACTAGCATACACACTCCCGGAAGTGTCCTTGTCCCCTCTCGGACCCTGTACACACACATGCACATGAGTCCCACATGCACACAGGCCTGACAAACTCGGATGCATCTTTAGGTCACCGCATCATGAAAAAAGATTGCTACCTACGTTCCTTCCACATCCTGAGGTTTCAGGGGTGGATGAGGAAGGAGGTGGTTAGAAAAGCAGATCCTTCCCTTTCCCATCCTCATCCGGAGCCCAGCTGTGGGGATGGGAGGGAAAAGAGACAGTGAAGAACGGGGTGGTTTATCAAGACTGAACCCTCCCTCTCCAGTCCCTTTATTATCTAAATAATTGCGGGAGAAATGGTCACTCTCAGCCAAGCTCCCAAAGGAGATTTCCTGGTACCTCAGCAAAGACTTTCAGGATCCCTTGCATTTGGGAGACCCGCCCTGTCTGAGTTAGAGACTGTCCGAACCTTAGAGACCAGGACTCTGGCCCTGAAGGAGTGAGAGACGGGTGAGAAGAGTGTCCCAGGGTCGCAGGCCTCCCTAGACTCGGAGACACTGCGGGATACAGCGGCGGGGCATCTGGACCACTAGGACCAGACACGCTGCATCCTTGGCTCCTTCCTTTCCAGGCCTGCTCTTCTGGTGCAGAGTTGAACAGGGTGGGCTCTCGGCTCCCAGCATCTGGGTCACTGGGGACTGCCATAAATACTTTCTCTTCTCTGCCTGGAAGGAGGAGGCCCAGAGGGCCAGATCAGCTCTTGGGCCTGCGCCTTATCTTTTACGGGGTGGGGGGATATTTCGACATTTTATGGTCCAGCGAAAACCCTGCCACAGAGCTATTCTTCTGGGCTTTTGTGTCTTGGAATGCGACTGTCCCGTGTGTGCCGCCACCGCCGCCTGTCCGGAGAACCAGCCAGCTCCACAACCCCTGGCTGGACTTGGTTTCCCCTTTAGGGGGACCCTTCGCCTTTTTTTTTTAATTTTAAATTTTTTTTTTTTTTTTTTTTTTTTTTTGGTTTTACACGTATCTGGTTTATTTCATTCCCTGAGGCTGGAAATAAAGGAACCGCAAGCAGCCATCCTCGCCGGGTCGTCTCTGTCCCTCTCCCCGAGGCCTGCACCGCCCTCTTAGGTACCACGGATTTATGTTCGTTTGTCCGGGTCATTCCGCCTTTTTGTGTTAATTACGCGCTGCCTGCTTCACACTTATCTCTTCTGCAAAGCGATTATTTTTGATGCCTGCCCTTCTGCGCTTCCCGAGCCCGCTGCCCCAGCGAGGGCCCATCTCCCGCTGCCACTCGCGAATTATTTACACCTCGCAGGTGAGAGGATTGATTTGCTCAGAGCCAGTGGGACCGGGCCGGGCAGAGGCGCGGGGCCTTTTCACCGCGGCTCTGGTCCCGGCCTCAAATGTCAGTGCGGGCAGGCCGGCCGGGCAACGCCGCCTCTAACATTGAGCAACAGCGCCACCTCGCGTCCACTTTCCCCAATGCAGTCAGGCCGGGAAAAAGCCAACAGAGGTCGCAGGTTTGGCCCAAAGGTGGGAAATGGGAGGAAGGAGCTTCCAATTGGGTGCAAAGGAGAGGGATTCCCCGGAAGGGAGTTGCCCTGCGACCACCGTTCTTTTTGTTGTTGTTTTCTAAGTTCTTGAAATAAACCTTGTGAAAGGGTCCATGCTCTCGCTCTTTTTGTTACCTCCCCTCTTGCACTAAGAGACCTTGTGCAAAGGAACTGCCGCGATTTCCGCCCCCTCCCTTCAGGCGCATTTCTGGCCTCCGAACACCTCCGCGCCCGCGGATGCACAGCCCGAAGCTCCCCAGACCGGCCGCTGCCCGCGGTGCGCACCCTACATTCCTCCTTCCTCTTACCCTGACGCTGGCCCCTCACCGCCTATTCCGCCGCCGCCTGCAGGACTTTGGGGTGGGCCTCTGACTTCTCCGGGAGGTTTGCCCCTGGTTTGTAGCCCATCCCTCGCGCGCGCGCTCTCTCCACCTCTCCCTCCCAGCCAGTGAGGTCCTGTTTTCCGTGGGCCATAGACAAAACATTCCTATAATCCGATTTCAAAGGAAAGAGTGTCCACCTTATTTAAACCATAAAACAATTAAGCCCAGACGTCTAGCCAGCTCCGCGCTGCTGTTTTGTTCGGCCCTATTCAGAACCCAGAGCAGGGAGACAAACAGCGCCATAAAAGTGGCATTTCGGGGCTGCGGAAATGTACCTATCCGCTGCCTTCCCAAGTGGAACAACCTTTAGGGTTTTGTGATTCTGACAAAAGAGCAGAGGAGAGGTGGGAGGGGAAGATTAGGGGAGGAGGGCATTTGCGAGCCCCTCTCTCCCGCCAGATTTCACTTCTTTCCCCAGATGTACGTCGTGTTGTTTTAATTCAGAAGTGATAATGAATAAAAATCCAATCCAGTCCTGACCTGCACTCACGACGCTAGGCTGTGAGGGACCGGCGGCGCGGACGCGTGGGCCTGGTCTGAATCCTACCTCTCTCCTAGGGTCCCCAGGCCCTGCGGCCCTGCTTCCTGCCCGCAGCAAGGCGGCTCTTGGGCGGCCAGGCTGCAGGAGCAGGCCGCGCTGACCGACGCCGAAAGGAGGCGACAAGGCCCTGGAGCAGAGGCAGGGTGGAAACCCGGAAACACCGCCAAGCTCGGGCTGGGAGAGAAGTCCCATCTCGGGTCCAGAGGGGTGGGGGTGACTGACTGCTATCAAGTGCGGAACTGGAGCCAGGGTTCCAGAACAGCAGAAGGGCCAAAGAGGCTCCAGGAAGTGAGAAAGGAGGCAAAACTGTAGGAAAAGTACCTTTCCAAAGGACCAACAAAACAATGCTTCCGGAATTGGGGAGAGATCTTCTAGGCGGGAATGCTTCAACGATGCATAGTTGGAACTTGATTACCCTCCAAAATATCCGAACAAAAAATTTCACCCCTTCCTACCTTCCTCTAGACCCCCAAATCGGAATGCTTAAGGGAAGGAAAGGGTAGGAGATTCAATAATGAGACACTTCCTACAAGTGTCTCAACAGTTTTGGAAGGTGTTGCTTTGGGGGATGCAGCACATGGGCTGGGATCCCCAATTATTTTCTTGTATGGTGGTATCTTCTGAGTATTGAGCGCAACACCCTGCACCTTCGACAGAATGGGCAGCCTGAGATATTAAAGGGCTATATTTCAAGCAGTCTGATTTTAATAGTTTCCAGATTGGGGGATTTCCGAGAAAGGGGGTGCCGGGCCAAAGCATACCCAGCAGTTTGGGTCTGCTTCTTATTAGCAAACGAAAGCTGCTTGCTCTAGGGAAGGCACTGTGGCAGCGCAGTAAGCTAGTCCCATCAGACTGGAACACCTTTGTGCTTGGGGTCCCACAGCCACCAGGGAGCACCCCACTCCTGGCTAATCACTAGCCAGCCAGGTTCCTTGGGTTCCTGCCCCACCATCCCTAGTAGCACTACAGCTGCTGAACATAAGCCTGATCACCCCCAGACCAACACTCAGACTAAGTAGGACAGGAAAAGAGATTGAGGCTAGAGCACTGGATGGAAGGATGAGAACGCATTGGGAAGTAGAAATTAAATCTAATGCTGCGTGCACTGGCTTTGTCACCTTCCTTTCTGTCTTTCTCCTTCCATCCCTTCCTCTTGCCCTCCCCTCTCTCGGCTTCCTTCCTTCCTCTTCCTCTTCTCTTTTACTCTGTCTTTTAAGCAAGTCTCCCACTGCCTGTCCTGCTCCCTGAGGCCTGCCTGGCCTTTCTCCTAGCTGAATATCCTACCAGCCGTCTTTCCCAGCTATCCCTCAAAGCACCAAAGCACCAATGCAGCCAGGCAAGAATCCAGCCTGGGCCCTCACCCAGCACCCAACTTTCATCTTCACCTATCTCCTCTCTCCCATCTCATGTACTCATAAATTATTACAATTAATTACAGCCAGGGAAAGCCATTCACGCCACGCTCCCCTCCCTCCATCTCGCCACCAGGAAACTTGTAGGCAGCCAGCCGGGGCAGGCACAAGCTGGGCCTCAGCCTCAGCAGCCTCCACGCCTCCCCTGGAGCCCCCACCCCCACCCTGCCCTGCCTGGACAGAAGTGGCAGGCATTTGCCCTTCCGAGGTAGAGGGAGCCCCTTCTCTGGCTACAGCCTCCCCTAAAGATCCTGGGGACTTGCCTCCTCCACGACAGCAGCGTGGGGAGCCACAGGAGAAATAATGAGAACTGGATGCGGTTGAGTTTCTGGTTTTTTAAGTGACTTCGATATATTAACACAGAGCTGTTCTACCATAACAAACAGAAGCACGTTACAGGACGGACGCTGGGGGTGAGAGGGAACACTGCTATGTACACGCCCGAGGCGCCGGCCTGCGCCGCCCGACCCAGCCCGTGGCTCAGTCCGGGCCCTCGTCCCTCAGCTCCTGGGCTAGGAACCGTCATGTGTATGTGTGTCTTTTTTGTACAAAATCTGCACGCAGAGCGCCCAAAGCCCGGGAAGGGATGGCCCAGACCAAATACAATACAGGAAAAAAATCAGAAATATAGCAATTCAAGTACTGGCTTCTCTGAAGAAAGGAGAAAAAAAATCACATTTGTGTGCGTCATTTATTTCAGTTGCGCTGGGGAAGAGAATGCAGTTCCTCTCCTGCCTCCTCCTTGATGGGGAGAACTAACTCTAAAACACCAATTTCTCAACACTTAACCCTCCCAAATCGCAAGAGTTTTCCTTTTTCCCCTTCCTTTTTTTTTTTTTTTTCCTTTTTAAGCAGACTGGCTTTTTTCTATCTTGCTCTTTTCTTTTCGTGCTTTCTCCCGCCTGGGTTGGGGCATTTTTTTGTGGGGTTTTTCTTTTTATCCCTTGGCTGTACCGAGGCAGCAGGCTGGGGCTTGGTTTAGGATTGCTCCTTGTCGGTTTTCTCTTTATTCATCTTTTTCATCTTCATCCTCCGGTTCTGAAACCAGATTTTGACCTGCCGCTCGGTGAGATTGAGAACCCGAGCCACCTCATACCGACGGTCCCTGGTTAAATACATATTGAAGAGAAACTCCTTCTCCAGTTCCAGCGTCTGGTACTTGGTGTAGGGGCAGCGCTTCTTCCTCGTGGAGCGGGCGTGGATCCAGTTGGCCACGGGGTTGCCTGGAGGGCCAAACACAGGCAGGGTTCAGGGGCGCCCCTCTCCAGTCCAGGACCTCTACCACCCCGCCCCCAGGCTGGGCTAGGTTCCCCAAACCCAATAATTGAACCTGAATTTGGACACATTTTTGCTTCAGGAATTTTCTCCCCTCTTCCTTTTGCATTCTGCCCCCTCCCCATTTCCCCTTCCTCTTCAGTCTGCAGCACCTAAAACTGTAGGAAATCCGAAGCTATCAAAGCCCCTCCAGTCTGGTCCTCAGCTTCAAGAGCAGTAACTCGAGAATATCCTCATAAAAAGTCCAAATTCCCAACCGTTTCATAGGCCCATAAACGCTTCTCTCTCTTGTTTTTTATTTTTATAGCAAGGTCTCTCTCTCCTCCCCACCTCCCTCCTCCTCTGCCCCCTCCCACCCTCCCAGCCCACAACCAAGTCCTGAAATTTCAGCAGTCCTACTTCCTGACCCTGAGAGTCCCTATGCCCCTCACCACTCTCCCCAGTGCAGTCTCTGCTCAGAGTTCAACCCTGCTGAGGCGAATTCTCAGGGTGATGCTGGGATGGGGAAAGTCCTTCTCTCCTCAGAGAGCTGCTGGCCTTGGGGACAGCCTCCCCCATATCTTAGCGTCCCTGTTGGTCTCCAGTGTCCCCCTCCTGCCAGCCCCAGGACAGGCTCTGCAAGGACCCAAGCTTCCAATTTCAGGTTTACAGGAGCAGCTGAGGGCAGGGAGGGAAATCTTCAGAGGGGTATAATTAGGCCCTGGCCCCTTCAAGGAGGCAAAAAAAATTTCCCGCAGCCCCCCTCATAGGACTGCCTCAGATACTTCCTAACACCCAGAGAGCTGCACCTTCTCCACTGCTGGTTCTCCTCTCCCCTTCCTGGGCCCTGCAGCTCCACCTGCCCCCACCTACCCCAGGCAGCTCTTTGCAACCCTCAGAAGGCTCCTGCCTCCCTGGCTGAAGTGAGTGTGTAGAGTTCTCTAACCTGGGGAGATGAGATGCTTTTCCCACTCCACATCCCTGACCCCCATTCTCACCCCTTCCTCCTGCAGACCCTCAGAAGAGGGTTCTCAAGTTTAAGGAGACTCAGACCCCACTTCTCTCTGGAAGTCTTGATCTCTCCAAGTTCCCAGGCTGTGAAATCTCCCAGACCCCTCACCAGGGCTCCTGGGAGAGAAGCCAGCGGATCTTCTCTTCAGTGAGTCCCTCTTGGGGCGAGGACCCCCCTGCTGATGGGGAGGCACGGGTGATATTCCTCCCTGGGGCGTTTCACATCTGCCCCCAGGTCCTCTGCACCTCTCCCGTCCCATCTCAAACCCTAAAATGCACCTCGCCCCCGCCCCTGCCCCTGGCCCTGTCTACATTTCTTCGAAAGTGGTCACTAAGCCAAAAAGCCTGGCAGGGGAGGGGGCAGGGGTCTCTTTCCAAGCCAGCCCCTGGGAGAGGCGCCCTCTCGGCCCTCTCCCAACCTGGCTCCCTGGGCCCCCTTCTCAGACCTTCCTGCCCCTGAAAGCTCCCCAAGGTAATTCGCTTTTATTGAGTCCTCACCCCCTCACCCTCGCCCCTCTCCCGCGCTCCCTGAGCCGCTCCGAGGGGCTGTAATCCGGCTCCCCCCGCCTGTCTTCCCCTCCCCTCCCGCGCCGGTTGTAAAGGAAAATTGCTCCCAACTTACTGGGGTCCAGGTCGGCCTTCTCCTCTTTGTGCTTGCTGCCGGCGAGGGCGTCCGCCTCGGGCGAGGGCAGTGTCTGCGGGGCGCGGTCGCGCAGCTCCCCGGGCGAGCCGTACATGTAGTCCGGGTAGCTGCGGCCATCGCCCGGGCCGCAGTCGGCGCGGCGCCCGGGGTAGGCGTCCGGCTTGAGGGCGTAGTGACGGCCCCCGGCCGGGAAGCTGGGGAAGGAGACGGCGCCGGACAGCGGCTCGAGCCAAGTCCGCATGTAGCGCGTGTCGGCGCCGAGGTGGGGCTGGGGGCCGTACGGGTGATAGACCACGGACGACTGCGAGGGCACCGGCGCCCACGACGTGCTGAACACTGCGGGCTTGGGCGCGAAGCTACAGGACGGAAAATCGCTACAGTCCGGCACCAAGCCGCTGGGTCTGGCGGCGGCGGGGTGAGCCCCCGTGGCCGGAAACCTGGACGCTAGGAGGTCTTCATTGTCGTGAGAGATGAGCGAGTCCACGTAATAGTTACTGATGGGCCCCGTCGCCGACATCGTAACAGGGTTTTACATACATAAGATTATTGTATGAACTGTATATGTACTTTTTATCTGCTCACAGAACAATCAAGGCAGGTAATTATTTTTCCAGCCTTTTCCCGGCAGCTCATTGGCTCCCCAGCCCCCACGTGATCGTATTTACCCAAAAATACGGCGCGGATCAATGCGCAGGGGCTTTTTTTTCCCTTGCTTTTTTTCCCCCCTCTCCCACCCCCTTCTCTCCGCTGATCCCCGCGACCTGCGTTTTCCTGGGGGTCCGCAACTCTGGACCCAAGGCGCCCGCCAGCCCCGCAGGACGGCTCCTGTCTCATCAGGGAACCCCCCTTGCCCATGTCCACCCGTCAGCAGCTGGCTCCCCCCCGCTAGGAGGATTTTTTAATGGGGTGAAAATGCCAGTCCCCGAAGCCAGGGTTCCCGGACCCCTAGGGCTGCCCTGGGCGCGGGAGCCCCATAGGGGCGGGGAGGCCAGCCGAGGTAGGTGGAGGAACTATTTCTTGACGTAATCCGTCTCTGTCGGCCCGACGCTCCCTCAGTCTCTGAGCGAGCCGAGATCAGCGATTGTCAGTTCGGAACGTGGCTTTTAAAAATGCGTTTTTAAATAGTGTGTATGTATTTCTTTCAGGAGCAGCAGCAGCGAGGGAGGGAGGGTGGGAGGGGACTGGAGAAGCTGGGGTGGAGGGAGGGAAGGAGGGAAACGAGAGCGTCCTCCTGCCACTGGCCGACTGAGCCCCCCAAATCTGGGGTAGGGAAGGCTTGGGGAAGATGGTCTGTGAGCAGGAGGGGGTAGAACTTCAGGATCTCAAACACCTTCGTCATCAGCCTCAGAAGTCTTAGCTTTGGCACAGATACACAAGCGTCTTTATTTTAAATTTATTGTCTGTATCTATTTATGTTTCCTTGCCAGCTTGAAGAAGTGGAGGAGAGATCTACACAACTTAAGTGGGGCATGCCCATCCCGTCAGCCTGCTTACCCTCCTCTGCCCCCAGCTCCATCTCTGCGACACCTTCCCCCCCAAAAAGAAGTCGCTCCCTCGTTCTGTCTGCAGAGAGCCTGGGTGAGAGCGGGCGAGGCAAGAGAGCGACCTCGGTCGTGGGCAAGTAGCTTGTTTTTACGTCCTTCAATAAAATTTTTATGAGGATCATTTGATTGTTCATAAATGTGTCTTTCATTAAATAAAATTGTAGGCTGTTTTTGGAACGGGAAAAAAGCAACGGAGGGATAGGAGGGGAAAGCAGGTTCTTTGGGATCGGATGCAGGAATTCTGGAGGGGGCAGTGTGATTGTGGGAGAGTATCAAACAACTTGGATTCCTGTATAAGTTGGTTGCTATCCTCCTCCTTGAATTTGGGGTTCGTTGAACAGCCCTAGGCTGTTCCTTCAGACTGTCCCATTGTGGTTTAGTAAATGGGGGGGGGCTTTGAACAAGCAGAAAATCCTCAATGTGGGGGCAGGAGTGGGGGCAGGGAGGTGTATGGGAGGAGAGGGGGCGCAGGTGATGTCCTCAGAGACAAGGTGCACCTAGGCAGGGCACAGGGAGTTTGAAGGGAGGGTGCAATTTCAGGGTCAGAGAGAAGAGTTCCAGTCTGCACACGGGGAAATTGCCAGGAGCTGAGCTGTGATGCAGGCTCTGAAGGCAGCAAGCAAGGAAGGAGGCTTCCCAGACCCAGCCACGCCTGCCTTTCCCCTCTCCGGTCCCCAGGAGGGGACCAAACGCCTGAGATGGGGGTGGGGGCTGCATTTCAGCCGCATCTGTATCTATCTCCTCCTGGGTGGAGAAGGGCTGGAGAGTGTAGTACTGCGTTGGAGGGGGAAGGAAAGTTGGGAGGAGGATATAGCTCAGCCAGCAGCATGAACCCCAGCTCCAAGGGCCCCCTCCCCAGTCCCTGCTCCTCCCCTTCTCTGGTTCTTTCCTTTTCGGTCTAGCGGGGCTGGGATTTCGAGGCAAGGGGGGGATGAGGGAGAGGTTATGGGCCTCAGCCCTGGCTCCCCTCAGCTGCGACTGTCTGCCCCTCTCTCGGGCTGGACTGGCTGGGAAACCCAAATTACAACAAGAAACAGAAAATCCCTTTGGCCTTGATGGAGTCGGGTTAGCTGTCAATCAAAAATTCTCCCTCACTAGTTCAAGGAAAAGACAGGGGATTCCAGTCCCTCTGCAGAGGCTTTCTCCAAATCCTCAGTGCAGTCGCACCTCCCCCAGCCCTGGGTGGCTGGGGACCCGGCCTGGCTCTTAGGCGGCTGCTGGCAGCGAGGAGCAGAGATATTTAGCCTTCAGCGGGGCCCGGGGCCAGACTGCGACCAAGAGGACATCAGAGGACACAGCCTGAGAGAGACCAAGCCCCAGACGGCCTGAGACAGACCGAGCGAAACACGGGGCCAGGCCCGAGGAAGGAAAAAGGAAACGGAGGATGAGGATAACCAGCAAAGAGGAAGGAAAGAAAGAAAAGAAGAAAGGCACGATGAAAAGAGATAGGAGAGCAGGGAAAGGAAGGCATGCGGAGAGCGGGGAGGAGGAGGAAGGGCAGCAATGCGCAGATACGCAGGCAGGACGGGGCAGGGGCGAGCTGGCGGAGCAGCCGTGGCATTGTGCAGTCGCTTGCTCGCCCGGCCTTTGCCGCGGGACCAGCTCGGGGCGCAGCAGCCACTTCTGTCTGGACACAAAGGCGGAAGAGGCCTCCTCTCCTGTCCCTCCTGGGAGACCTGCTCTGGTGGGTACACTAGGCCTCTGGGATACAGAATCCATGTTGGCCCAGGCAGCCGCCCAGGCAGCTGGGGACTGAATCATGCTCTAGTCAAGGAGCAGCGAAGAAGCAGAAAAGGAGAGGTTTTGTGTCTTCACCAGGTTGCAGGCCCTGTCTGCCTCAATCTCAGCTTCCCCAGAGGAGAGAGTCCTTAAGGGTCTCCTCCTATGGGCTTCTGCTATGTGGGAGAGCCCCTCAAATAGACTTGGTGGCTGTAAAGAGATGTCTCTTCTCTCCTATCCCCTTTGAACACGGCCTTCTTTTCAACTCTTGAGCTGCCTGCGAACCAGGCCCGCTATCCTGCGGAGGCAGCAGCAGCCTGGCTGTCAGGATCACTGTCCAGAGATCCCTGTTGCCATCAAATTCTCCAGTAAAGAAACCAAGGGGGAACTGTTGCCTTCCCTTCCTTTTGCAAGTAGGAACTCTGGACCCTCCCCACTCAGGCACAGGTACAGCTGTGGGTCAGGAAGCAGACCTCACCCACAGCCCCCTCCTGGCCAGCGCCCCATTCTCCCTATGCCTGCGGAGAAGGGAGCTGTGGGGAGGACAGCTTGGGAGACCCTTGGAGGGACCCTTGGAGAGCCTGGCCCACTAGGCCCAGGTCCTGCAGGTTCCACAACTGCATGTGGGGTAAAGCTCCCATTCTCCATATTTAGAAGCAGAATGGCAAGTCAGGGAATCTGAAGCAGACTTTTAGGCTTCCCCCAAATCGAGGCTTGTTAGGTGAGGGGCAAGAGGATAGGGGGGCCAAAAGGGAGGAGCTCATCTTCTTGGAGTTCCTCCTGCTGCATCTCCTACCATACTCCAGGAGTCCTCACCTTTGCCACTCCTTCAATTTTCCCCAGCACTCCTGGGGCAACCTGAGGGACCTGAGGCACTGGGAGTCCCTGTTGGGAGGCGGGGGAAACCCCAGCTCTAGCTAGCAGCTCTGTATTCGCTCTGGTTCTTAGCATTCCCCTCCCACGCCCAAAAGATTTCACTGGGCACCCAAGAGCCCGCTAAGGGGGAGGGGCACCCTTCCTCCATCACCTCAAACCTGGACAGCTGAGACCACAATCAAGCTAGCATCGTGGAAAGGACAGAAAGACAGGTTAGAGTCATCCCCTCCCCCTGCCCCGCGTCTCCCTTTTAGTGATTTAAATTCCCTGCGGTTCAATCCACACCGTCAAGTTCGGATAAATTTAAAACAGGCTTTTCCCTGTGCCCCCAGCGGGCCATCCCAGCGGCCGCAGGCTGGAAGCCCGCTCCCGGCTGCCCAGCACCCGCCCTGCGAGGAGGAGGCCGTGCTCCATTTGCTTTCATTTTCCTTCTCCCCCTGAAATGGGCTCATTTCACCTCTCCGCTGCCCTCTCCCCATCCCCGCCCCCTCCCTGGTTCCCTTCTCCTTTCCCCCTTCTCTCTCGATCCCTCTTTGTTGGGAAAAACACACCCACACACAACTCCTCCTAGCTAAGGCCTGCGCTGGAAGCAGAATCTGAGTTTTCCTGGCCTGCCCGAGAAGACCCGCGTCCTGCCCCCACCCCAGGTGGGTATCCCGGATCCCTGCACACCAGGAGCCAGGCCCCCAGACCCAGCAGGACTGAAACCCCCTGGGCCTGTGAACATGGCCCTCTCAACGCCACGGCCTGCCGGGCCTGCCTTCCCGCCGGCGCCCCCGCCCTGCCGCTCCGCAGCAAACGGGGCTATTTCCGGCTCCCCCAACACGGTCTGGTTTCCCAGCCCGGGGAGTGGCTGGAGGGGGAGCCGCCCCAGAGCCAGGGCTGCTCTCTTCCCGGAGTTCCAATGGCCCTGAGCGCGCTGTTACCTGATCTTTTGTGTGATGTATGTGTCGCAAGGAAATTTGCAGTGACTTTGGAGCCCAGACTGAGGAAGCAGAGGTGGCGAAAGGAGAGACAATACGGTCCCGAAGTACAATTAAGGAGCCAGAGCCGCTCCTCTCTCCCCCGCCCTCCCTGCCCGACTGGGAGCTGTCTGGTCTCCAACCTCTGGGCGACTCGAGAACCTGGAGCCGGAAACTCAGCCCCTGGCGGAGGGAGCCAGAGCACTCCGCACCCAGAAACCCGGAGGGAAGCTGCCTTCCAACCTGGGGCACCGTAGCCAGCCCCGCTGGGTTGCAGCGAATCCAATGAATGAAAGTGCACATTGCGACGACGGATTTGCCCGAATTTTCTCAGCCTTTGGAAGGAGAGCCCAGGGTTTGGGACTTCTCCGACAGACAGACAGACAGACCGCATCTCCTGAGGCAGACAGGCTCACAACATGAGTGTGAGCCTGAAATCATATACAGGTTCAACATTCCCGAGGCCTCTTTGCCAGGCCTGGCGGGCGCCGATCTCTCCTACCTTCTCTCCCGCCAGGGCCTCGGGCAGAGACCCCTAGGACTCGGTCCGCTGGCTGGGTCCAGTCCCGCCTCGGGAAGCGCCTTCGTTACCTGCTCCTCGGCTCCCCACGGCCACAGACGCAGGGCAGCCGCCTCCCGCCGGGGAGGGAAGCCCCGGCCACCACCGCAGCCGCCGCCACCCGCCCTCCTTCCCTCCCTCCCTCCTTCTCGCCCTCCCTCCCTCGCTCCCTCCCTCGAGCGCTGCCGCTCGCGGGCCCTCCCGCGGGCAACCTGCTCTGGACCAAATCCAGGTATCTCCGAAGGAGAAAAAAGGGAAGGACCTCTTAGGCGGAAAAGGAAAGCAGCAAAAAAGAAGCACCCTAAATTGCATTTATTTTTCATGCTCTGACCGGTGGTCGGCCTCAGTTCCAGTGTCTGGGACACAGCCCAGCAGCCGCAGAGGTGTGCTGGGCCTGCTGCCTCGCCCACGCCGCCCGCCGCGCCCCGCGCTCCACACCCTGGGCCGCCGCCCCCGGCAGCCCAAACACCCGACAGACCTCAAGGTCCTTGCTACAGACTCAACATCCGGTTGCCCGCCTCTGCGCTGACCACAGCCCTGGAGCCCGCTCTGCTCCGTCTGCGGCCAAAGTCCACACACAATCCACCTTGTCGGAGCTCTCGCGCCCAGCCCGGACACCCTTCCCGGCGAAGCCGCCCGCCGCCGGGCTACACTTGGGCTGCGTTCCTGCTGGGAACTTGCAACCTCGTCCCCTGCTTGGGACCCACACAAAGCCCAGTGTGCCGGCCTTCCTGCCCGTAGCCCCCCCATCGCCGGTTGTCGCCTTCCCCTTCACCTGTTCCCAAGAAGGGCTGCATCTCCAAGCGAGCCGAGGCAAGGCCGATGGATGGCCGGAGCGAGGTCCCGGGGAGGCCACAGCGGATCAGCCCGAGGCCCCGCAGCCGCGGAGACAGCTGAGAGACCGAGCTTCTCCTTGGCGAGCTCTACCCTTTTCCTCCTTCTCCCGCAAGTCTCAAACACTCACACGCCGAGAGTTCAGCTCTATAAATCCTGCTCCTCTTTCCCATATCATAATTAAAAAAAACCAGTAGGGGAGGTTTTAACTTTTATTGCGATTTCTAGAGTTGGGCTGCGGAGCATATATTAAGTTTACGCTTATGCGCTCTCGGCGGGGAGGGTCCTTTAAGAAATAAAAATCCATCTTAATATCTGCAGACGAGAGAGATAATTTTTTCCCTCCTCTTCACGCTGCTCTTTCTGAAGACTCCCTTCCAGCGAAGCGAATAAATAATTACCACCGCCTTAGCCATGATCCACGGCCTCAGGGCCCCGGGGTGGACTCGGACCACCAGACTGGCCCTCACCTTGGCCCTAGGAGACCTTGCTCCATTTCGTGGGTTCTGGGGAGGAGGAGGACACCTCAGCACTCTGGCCCTGTGGCCTCCTCTATAAATCCACTAGCTTTGAGATGGAAATTGGGGCAAAGGGACCTAAACCCTGAAATTGTTCATTGGTGAATTCGGCCCATCGGGGGACACTACCTCCAAGTCAAGTGCTCCTTGGCACGCTGTTACTGCCTGATTCTCCTTTCACCCCTACTGGCTGTGTGCTTGGGGCAGCCTGAAGACTTGGAGGCCAAGCCAGAGGAGCCCTTGCATGCCTCCCACCAGCTGGCCTGCCTCTCTGGAAACTTCCCCCATTTCCCTGGAGCACTTCCCTTCAAGGGAATTTTTTTTTTTTTTTTTTTTTTTTGCCTTCTCCAACAAAAGGAGGGCGGGGGACAGACAGACAGACAGTTCAGCTGGGGAAATGAAAGCCTCTATTTCCATTCTCTCCTTCAGATTCCCTGTGGGTCAAAAATACATGAGGCAAGGGGAATAAGTATGTGTCTAAGTACATACAGGGGATTTGAGAGAGCCTAGAGGAGACAGAGGTGGAAGCAGAGACCAGCATTTATGCAAGGTCACACATACCCCCCTAGCAAATGGCTGTGAGAATATAAAAGTCTATGGATGTATACTGTTACAGGGACATGATTTTGTTCCCTGCTTCAAAGTTTCTTTTGGGAATCATGATTATTTCACAGTAAGAGAACTAAGAGCCTAACCTCCTTCTTTTGGCTTCTCTTCCCCAGTATCTCTGAGAATAGGGGTGTTATCGCCTCATTCTTCCTGACCCCTCCCCCATTTTTCTCCGAAGGGCAAGAAATCTCTTTGGAGACCCTTTTCTCTAGCAACCAGGGACAGAACTGAAGCCCAAGGAGAAAGGAGTGGAGGAAGCATGCAAAGTTTCTCATTGCTCAGATTTCCCCTACTCCATTCTCCTCCCCTCCTCCCTCTGGCATCAGCCAACAACCTTCCCAACAACATGGTAACAGTGGGCGCTGGCAGCCTCTGTTCACCCAGATACTTTCACACCGCATAAAGACAAGCAACTCCCTGACAGCCGTAGACTCACAGACACACAGACCAAGGCCTATGGGCATCAGAGAGCTAGACAGACCAGAGCCAGGTTTTCGCACTAATGTTTCCCAGTAGGACATGCTTGTGAGGGTTTCTACTTGGACTTGATGGCTTTCCTCTAAATCTACTAAATCCCCAAATATGTCCTTTTTCTGGAGATGGAGCTATAGAAAGGGAAGAGGAAGTGGCTGGGCTATCGCTCAGAGTTCCCTAACTCTTGGAACCTCCAGGTGCCCCACTTTTTTGAGAAGCTCCAGTCCTAGCAAAGAGGAGGCTTAGTCTTGAAAGTGGCAAGTAAGAGAAGGTAGCCTTTCCAGAGACGTCCTCCTTCTGTGTGCCTCTCTCCCCTAAAGATTCTGCCCCACCTTGCTGTCCAAGGGAGCTGGGGCACCAGGCCAAACTCAAACTCTGGAATTTCCTTGGAATTGGCTGGACCTTCTTTGTCTGTCTCCATCAGCTGGGCCCAGGAGACAATAGCTGCAGGGAAAACTCCTCTCCCTCAGTCCCAGGGGTTGGGACAAGCTGAGGAGGGGACGGTATAGAGTGGGGTTCTCTAGACTTATCCCTCGGCCCCACTCACAGCTTGCCCCCCTCGGTCTGCACCCACAGTGCCCCATCTGGGCAGTCCTACTGGGGAGGGAAGGAGGAGGAGAGATGGGTTAGGGCCCTCGACGAAAACCGACTGATGTAACTCAGGCAGTTTCTTGTTGCCGAGTTCAAAACTCAATCCCAACAACATGAAACTACCTAAGCCACAGATCAGCTGAGAGAGCAGGGCGGGAGATTCGGCTTTGCACCTATCCAGAGGAGAAGGGAAGGGGGTTGGGGAAGGAAGAAATTCAGCCCCGTCCCCCTTTCCGCCCCCCACAACCTCCCTAAGGGCTAGAGAGCGGACTTTGGGTGGCTGGGTGGCTGTGGGGGGGGTCTGCCTTCATGGGTTTTAGATCTAAGCAAACTGCTCTGGGAAAATCTGGTGAAACGGGACTGCTAGCTGCTAAGTCCCTGCCCCACCCCCAGCACCGCAGTGGAGCTATTTCCCTGCATCTGGCCCTGGCCCTGGGGGGGAAGCTGGATTGTCCTTCCACTCTGGAGCTGGGTCCCCTGTTTTGTCCATCTGGCTCTCCTGCACTCTCCTCCTCTCTCTGCTCCTCTCCCTCTCTTCGCTCCGTTTAGGTTTCCTGAACCACAGCGCCTGTGCTCTGGAGCCACGTCCAGCCAGGCCACTTGCCTGGCAAAGCCTCACAACCAGGGAGCATGAGGACCAAGCGCCTGAATTAGGCTCATACCCACACCAGGAAAAAGCAGGAAAACCTAAGCCTCAAGCTCCGACCCTTGCTATCCCCCAAACAGACAACAACACTCAGAGACACCTAGACTGGTGTGTCGACCTCGAGGCGGCCCTAAGTACCCACAAAGGTAAAGAAGCCAAAACCACCAATTCACCCCCTAACCACCGAACCCCACGGCAATGGGCCGGGAGAGGAGGAGAGAGAGCTCATAGCCACTGCCCTCGGCTGCCAGCAGTCACAAGGCAAGCCTGGGCTCTGAGCAAGCACCGATGCCCGAAACACCTTCCCAGCTCTGCCCGCTGCATGCTGGGCACCTGGGGATGCTGCGAGTCCCCGCTCTGCCACCAAGAGAAGAACAAGAAACCGCTTCTCTTACCTTGTCGCTGCCTCCTCCTCCTGCTGCTGCCGGCGTTTCTGTTAGCTGCTGTCGAAAGGGGGGGGTGAGCTCCTCGTACCCCTCCAGCGGTTAAGTTTATTCCTCTCTTTGGATGGGTGGGGGGCTCTTGGGGTGCCCCCCAGCAGTGGTGGGGTGCGCCCAGCCCAGCACCCCAGGCAATCAGATCCGTCTGCTCCTCAAGATTGCAGTTTGCTCTCTGCCTCTTTCCCTCCTCCAGTCACCTTTAAATGCATCTTTTACTGCAGCACCACATTATATTTGCAGATCATAAAATCCACCTCTCGCGCGCACCAAGACCGTCCTGACATTACTGTTTTATGACCTTGACTTATTGTGGTCACCTGGATAATATTTAAATCAACGTTATGGTCTCTCACTTACATTAAACCCGCCAAGAGACGTTCTAGAAAGGATCTAGGAGATGAGTCAAACACAAAACACACACATCCACACACTCAGCTTCTTTGGGGGAGGGGGGTGTCGCTAAAAAAACACTAAAAACAAAAAAACCACCCATTTGAGGATTACGATTCCGGAAATTTATTAGGATTTTTTTTTTCTCCATTAAGGAAGCTACATGCAAAAGATACAACATACAGAATATCTTTAAATAACACAACTCCCAGACAAGGGACAGGGCAGTTTTGGGGGGTTGTTCTGTCTTTGCTTTGCTATGTTCTATTTTTAATTTTTTGTTCCTCTGGATGGAATTTCTGAGCTGTTAGTGGATGGGGGATCTGGGGGTGCTGGGAGGGGTGGGAGAAAAGCGGAAAGCAGTACAAATACAAGACTTCAAGCAGATTCTCAGAGCGACTGGAAGGTAAAGACACGGAAAGGGGTCTGGTGGAGACACGGGAGGCTACGACAAACACACAAATACTAGCTGAACTTTCCAAAACGTCTATTATTCTAAGGAGGAAATGCAGCAAGGAAAGAGCGATTCTGACTGTGCTCTGCGAGATTACAGACCCTCTCTGGTTGCGTTTTTGTCTTTTTTCCCTACAATCGGGTGGATTCGATCTTAACTTTACATGGAGAACAGAATGCTCTGTGTGAGTGCGTGGGTAAGTGAGGGGTTGACACACACACCAGCCACACTCCCACCCCATCTAGGAGGGCTCACACCACACCCCACAGCCCGCCACCCCATTTCTCATGCTTTAGATGGAAGCATCCTTGCAGCACGAACCATAGGTCCCTTGGAAGGAGAGTCTGAGGTCTTTGCCTTTTTTGCAGGCGCGTTGCATTTATACTCAGGGAGGAAAAAAAAAAAATATCACCAGGCACAAAGGGAGGAGGGGCGGGGAAAGGAGGGGGGAGGGGAGGCCGCGCGCTCAGGTGAAATTAAAATTGGAGGTCAGTTCCCGGATCCGATTCTCTCGGTTCATTTTCTTGAGTTTCATTCTGCGATTTTGAAACCAGATTTTGACTTGTCTGTCTGTAAGGTTAATGGTCTTGCTAATCTCCAGGCGGCGCTCTCGCGTCAAATACATATTGAACAGAAATTCTTTCTCCAATTCCAGCGTCTGGTGTTTAGTATAGGGGCACCTCTTCTTCCTTCCGCTCTTTGCTGTCAGCCAATTTCCTGTGGTGTTTTCTGCCTTTATCTCCTCTGTTAAAAATAACATTATTTGCATAAGTATCCCTTGAAAATGCAAACCCTCGCAGCAGCGCTGCAGCCTTGGCCAGCCTGCTGTGGGGTCAGCAGAGGGAGGATGGGGAGCTGCTCTGGTCCCTAAGACTTGGCGGTGGGGTCCTCTTGGGCTCGGGGCTCTTAGAATCTCTTTGGGAGGGGGTCTGGAATTTGGGGGTGGGTGATAAAGGGAAAAGGTTCTTGCCCTCCAAGGATTTATTCAATTTTGATTACCCAAGTCTACTTTAACCTAGCAGATCCTAAGTATTCTCACTTTCCCCCCTCCCCCCCCGGCTTGCTGGCTCTGGTGGGGGGGTCCTAAGCCTCTCTAGACCCTCCCTCAGCGCTGTGATGCTCCCAATCTAGAAAAAAGTGAACCAGACAGAAAAAAAGCACATTTCCAGGCCCCAGACCTGAGTACAGAGTCTACCCCACAGTCCAGGGCCAATTTCCAGAGCTTTGACCCTTTTCAACTTGGTGGAGGGACTTTGTCCCAGTTTCTGCCGCCAGAGGCCATTGACGCTGTCCTTCCACCAGGCCCCCAGGTCTTACTCCCACGAGAGTTGCCATAGAGTGAGACTGCCCCATTCAGCCTCCCTGTTGTAATCTCTTCCTTTCCTGGCCCTTACCCCCAGGTGAGTGTAACTGAAGCAGGGAAGCTTATTCCAGCAGTGGAGGTCAGGGGCAATAGCTTGGGGCATGCTGAAGGGTCTTCAGACAACTTCCTGGCCTAAGGTCAAGGTAGAAAGATATTCTGAGGTATTGCAGCCCCCTAGAAATCTGCCCAGTCTGTGCATAGGAGATATGTATGGCTGTAAAAAGCACATGTATACCTGTAGAGATACATACACTTATACACACAGACACGCAGAGGTATGTACATATGTGTCCACTCATACAAGGACACACTACAGTATAGTATTTATTTCCCATTATTTTATTGACAGCCCCTTTTCTTGGCACATTCTTTTTAAAATGGACAAGCTTTCTCTTCAAGCAGCAGGAGAGAACTTGGCTATCTTTTTTTAGGGAAAAAGATGGAATCCAAAGATCTGAGAGGGAGCACCCCCGCAAAGTACTCTGCTGATGGCTCTGCGCTTTTCCTCTCCCTTTGCCAAAGGATGAGGCCAGGTTCCAGTATCCTATCTTGACTGGGGGTGGGGAAGGGAGCCCCGGAGGAGAACCAGGAAACACCAGAAAAATGCAAACTTGAAGCTACAGGGAAAAAAAATCTCAGGGTCTTTAATTATTCTGCTTCTGCACCTGCAGCTTCCTGCCAAATTGTTTACAGGCTCTGCATAACTAACTCCATTCTGTTTATTTTCTTACGGGGGTTGTTGGGCTTGGGGAGGGGTGAGAAAAATTACAAATGGAGTTTAGCCAAAAGCTCTCTTGCCCCTGGCCTGGTGGAGATACCAGGGGGGCTGGAGGGAGAAGAGCACAGGAGAAGTGCAGGCTAAGGGGATTAGGTGGATGAGAGGGCTTAGAGGGTGGCATGGGATAGCAGGAGAGAAAGGGGCTTATCCCAGTGGGCGCAGTTAAGAGCTGGGCTTGTTAACCTTGACGTTGCTTTTGGTGGGGCTAGAATATAGCTATTTCTACTTTACATCCGCACCCCCAATGAAGCTCAGGGTCTGCAGTGAGGGTATAAAATCAAACCTTCACACTGCAAGTGTGCCACAGCGAAAGCTTCGTGCTCCTGTGTGTGTCTCCCTCTCCCTCTCAACCACGCAAGCACACTGTGGTCATTTTCCAACCAGGGTCTCTGTGGACTGATTTGTCAAGGCCACCTTGGCAGAGAAGACCCAAGATGGTGAGGCTCTGTCACTGCCCGCCAAAAGAGTACCTGTGCATATGTGAGCAGGCATGCCTGAGTGTGCGAGGAACATGCAAGAGGGGTGTGTGTGAGTGTGACATAGGTCGCTGTCAGGCATGCGTGTGCATCGAATCCATATACAAAGCACCAGAAGACCCAGACCAACCCCAGCCTGCTCTATTCTCAATATTCCACCTACCTCTCCACTCAGGGAGCCCCCTTTATGTACTGCTGCCAGCAGTCACTGTCAAGGGGAGCAGGTTTACTCCCCCCTGTTGGGCCTTTTCCGGTGTTTTTTAGTCCAACTTTTCAGGAAAGTTGTTCCCTTCAGGCTCCCTCCCTTGCTCCTGTTTCCACCACATTCTTTTCCCAGGTGTCAGAGAAACGTCCTGAAAGCCCCCAGTTCGCAGAGCAGAAATGAATCTTGGACCCTGAGCTTGAACTCCGCCTAGGCGTTCTCTCTTTCACCAAAATCACAGTGAAACCCAACCAAAGCTACACTCCCTTCAGGAGAAAACCATCTGCCACACACACACAAAATTTCCAACCACTCATTTGTAGGCTGCTTTTGGAAACCAATGGGGAAAAAATGTAATTTAACTAAAAAAAGGAAAAGAAAAATACGAAAAGAGGAGACAAAAAACTTCAGCGTTCCAAGTGCCCTGTTCCAACGCCATCCTCAGGCCAGGCATCTGGGAGAGAGGGAGGGATGTGGCGGGCATTGCTTCACCTCCACCTCTTCCGGCCTTAGTGCTGCAGCCCAAGGCCCCTGGCCGAGCCAAAAACCAAAGGAGCCCAAAGCGCACGCAGAAATCAGACCCACAAACAACAAATCCAGTTTCTCAGGAAACAATTCCAACTGGGAAAATGCAGGAAAGAGAAATTCTTCATCTTCCAAGCCTTCCTTCGTCCCTAACCCAAGATCGCCATTTTAAGCTTTTTGTGAGCCTTTGACCTGAGTGGGGGACATCAGCCCCCCAGTACACCAGCGCTGGGAAGACAAATCAAAGCCAGCACACACCGGGGAGTGGTCACCGGTCCTCCTGCTTGTGGTGCGCACAGCACCCAGCCCCCTGCCTTAGCACCCAGGGCCCGGGCTGGCCCGGCACCTCCACGTCGCCGCGGTTTACCTTCCCCAGCTAAAAGACGCGCCACCAGCTTGGCGCTCAGCAGACCCCGGCCGAAAGCCGAGGTCGCATTCCCCAGACATCACATCCCCGAGGCCTCAACCCGACCCCTCTCCCCTGCCCCCATCCGGGCCAAGAAGACCCAGTGCCCGAGAGTCCCAGCCGGGCCCGCGGCCCAGGCGGCCTTACCTTTCGCTTCGTTATCCGAGGTGTCTGGGCTGGAGTCGGCGGTCTTGGCCCGGTCCTTTTCGCTCTCCGAGGGGCTGCCTTTTGGGCCCGCCAGGCTCTGCTCCGTCTTGATCTCGTTGGGGCTGGGAGTCTGGCTGTCGGATTTGGGGGTCTCAGGAAAACTCACTTTGCCCCCGAGCTGAGGCGATTCCAGATGTTCGGCGCGCGGGTTGAGATTGGCCCGCTGCTCAAAAGGGGCTTCGAAGTCGTTGGCCCCGGCACAGTGGGGCGTCTTGTCCAGCGCCGAGTAGCTCGGGCTGGCGCGGTAGTAGCTGGGCACGGGCACCTCGTGCTCCCCGAGGCAGGACTCCGGCAGGGGGTGGGAGTAGAGCGCTGCCTCGGGGCCACTTTTCGCCCGCTTCTCTGCGCTGTACATGCAGCAGACATTCTCCTCCTTGACACTAGGTGGGTAGGAGCAGGAGGACAGCGGCCTGCCAACAGGTTGTTCCAGGCGGTAGGCGGCTTTGGGGTCGCCCCAGGAGTCCAGCTGCGAGAGGTAGGACGGGTAGGTGTTGAGGGCGAGGTTGGGGCTGCCGCCCTCGTCCCTCTTGGAGAGCGAGGGCGCGAGCCCGCAGCCCCTCATCACCCCGCAGTTGAAGTCACTCCCCGATTGCATATACATGCCTGCGCTCCGGCTATAGCGCTCTCCTCCGCCGGGCGCAGCCAAGGGCTCCGCGTATGAGTTCGAAGTTACATTGCGAGGGCATGTCATTTTCAGAGAGAGGGGTTTTTAAGGAGCAATACTACAGCGGAGGAGCTGACATCTTTTTTTTTCCCCCATCCGGGAAGGGGGGGGCGGTTGGAGGGGCGGGAGGAAAAAGAAGGGGAGGGGGGGAAATATCAGCTCCATAATTATCCGCGCATTCGGTCCTCACCATGTGACGGCTAGACCAATGGGATTTGAAAATGGCCTTGATGATTCAGACGGCCGTGACGTCAGCGGGGTCAAGTTGTCGGCAGGCGGAGCGCGCAGCGTGGAGTAACAGCGCCACCTAGCAGCTGCCTCGGGGTAGGGGCACCGGAGCCCTTCCCCGCGAACAAAGGAAGCGCCCCCCGGGCGGCCGGGGCGGGGGTGGGGGGTGGTGGTGGTAGAGGAAGGAGGTGGAGGGGTTCTGGGGAGAGTGGGGTTTGTTTTCCCGGGAGCCAGCCAATAACTCCTGGGGAGAGGGGGGTCGGAGAGGGGAAAATTGCTGGACAGAGGGAGCGAGGCAACCCGGGGCTCAAAACAGTCAAATTCAAATTAAAAGGTCAAGACACGACTCAGGTACCTCCTCCCCTCTCTTCATCTCCCCTTTCCTTCCCCTCAGCTCCCATCCCCACTTCTTCTTTAGGGGTGGGAGTGGGGTGAGGTGTTTTGTTTTTTGGCGGGGTGCTTTGGGTGAGTAGAGAAAGTTAAAGAACCGCAAACAAGACCAAAGTTTCTGCTCTACTGATCCCCTGGTTCCTCCGGCTTGGCCCTTGGGGCCGGACGCTTTGGGACCACGCTCTGGGAGGTTAGTTGAGTTACAAGTTCCCTGTGGGGGTTGATGGGGACTCCCCAGTGTTTGGGGTGGATCAGGGAGGGAGTCGCGGGCACTTCAGGGCTGCTGGGAACAGCGGGCACCCAGTGGAAATAAAGATCCCTGGAAGAGAAAGCCCAGGACCAGAGGTGCCCGGTCTGCGTCCTGACCTCAGCCGCAGCGCCGGAGCTGCAGCTGCGGCCTGGGCCGGGCTCGGTGGCCCGCTTCTGGCTCACCATCTCAGGGATTTGGCCTTGGAGCTGGTTCGGCTGTTTCAGACCCTGGTGGCCCTTGCTTTCTGCTTGACCTTGCCCTCACTAAAACAGGGTATGTTCGTCGAGCGAAAGAGAGAACGCGTGAGAGCCTCGGTCGGGCTGGGGGGCGTCGTGAATCAGCAAAGGGAAAAAAGGACAGGAGTCCAAACCAAATCCGACCCTGAAAAGTGTCTTTTCCCGTGCGATTGGGGTGGGAGCATCTTTGTAAGGGAAAGAGAGGATGATCTGTTTTTTGTTGTTTCTGGGTTTTAGTAAAGGAAAGAAATAAGAGGAAATGTTTGTTTCAAATACTTCTTCATCGCCTTTCTCCTAACGCGAACTAAACTCTCCACCCCTTCCTCAGGAAACGGAATCCAGAAAAGAACTTGTCTTTCCGGTAACCCCGCATTTTTCCCTGGTCAGAGCCCGGGGTTTTGACTTTCCGAAAGGGTAAAGCCTAGCCGGGGAAGGACCTGAGTGCCGAGCGCCCTGACGTGGATGAGGGAAGAGGCCGGACTGCTTCTAAAGAGGCCCAAGCCAGTGCAGCTAGAAGACTTCGGAGAGAAATCTGCTGACTTCCTCCATCCAGGGGTTGGGAGCTTAGGCACAGAGCTCCTGAACCCCCCAAAACGGGAAGAAAGTGAAGAGTACGTGGCTTGCTTGTAGGACTGGCCAGGGGAGATTTGAAATAGTTTTGTGTTTTCATTTGCAGGGCTCGCAGTGGCCTCCGCATGGGGGTTGTCCAGGGCAAGGTTAGGCTGTTTAGGCCCCAGACCAGACTTGGGACAGCCCGGGCAGCAGTCAATCCAGGGAGCCATTTGTCCCATCACCCATCCCTCGGGAAACAGCCGAGACTTTATGGCCACTCTGTTTGTATTATCTGCATAAGTCTTTCCCCACCAGTTTGATCGAAACCGTTCCCTTTTACGAGGACCCAACGAAAATTTCCCGTCATATTTATCAGCTGGGAATAAAAATTTAGTATGGGAACTGATATTTCCTCATTTATGGGACGATGAAATTAAAGACCAAAGCAATTGAGAATTATATGGCGTGGGGGGTTCCCTCCCCCCTCTTTCACATCTCCTTTATTTTCCTGCCTGGTGTGTCTGTCCCTGGAGTTTGTCGTCCCAGTCCTCTGCCCTTGCCTCCCATTTTGGAGTCTGGTGGGCCCTTTCCCCACGGCCAGGTGCCGCTGGGACACCTCAGCTTTTTCTGCCTTTTCTCTCAGTGTTGATAGCTGGGAGCTGGAACAGCACTACGGAAGCCTCCACCCAGGCCAGGCTAGGACCCGTGGAAGGTCAGGAGGAAAGAGTCTCGCAGGGGAGGAATCTGAGCCGAATCTGGGAGGGGATGCTGGGAATCAGCAGGAGAGTTCGAAGGAGAGAAATTTTAGAATACTCCTCAAAAACAAGTCCCTAGGCATAAACTGGGGAGCCTCAGGAGAGAAGCCGAGTCACTCGGCCTCTGGCCTGTCTCCTCTACCAGGCGGACTGCAACCCAAGCCCACCTCTAACCTCAGCTTGGGGAGGGTCTGGAGTTGCTTCAGAATCCTTGGCATTATTAATGGAAATAATACCCCCAGGGAAAAGCCTCCCGCCTTGCCTCGCACCTCCTCACAAGAACGAATAGTGTTTAAAGTTGAAATAATTAGAAGTATGATAAACACGGCCCATTAATGAAAAAGGAAATCAAATTCATCAGCCTAAGTGGGACCCCCGGTGGGACAAATGTTTGCCTTTAATTACTCAAGATAAACGAAAATCCGGCACTGTTAAACAAGAGCCCGCTAGCTTGGACGCAGTTTTGAGTAACTTGTTAGGTTTTTGCAGACTTTGGGATTCTGCCTCAGTGGAGGTAAAAGGAAGAAAGAAATGAGTGTGAGGATTCGGTGAAGGGTGCATTTGCATGGATCCAGGAAGTCCAGCCAGGTCTGGGTCCCACCCCTGCCCCCTTGGGCTCCGTCTTTCCCGAGGCCACGAGCAAAGGCACTTTCCGTCCTATTGTGCCGGCCTGGCGTTCAAAGGCATGTGGGCCGCCACGGCCACACCGTCTGCTGCCGCTGCCTGGCGCCCACCAGCCCTGCCCACAGGGCCAAGGCCCCTCAGCCTGAACCCGTGGCAACTAGATTGGGGTCCAGGGGAAGTCTGTGTTACCAAAATCACCAGCATATTGAATTGATTTAAGCCGTTTCCCCAACTTCCCGGGAGTATGGAGAGACCTGCGCCTTTCCCAGACTCCTGGGCTCCCCCTTCTTACCTCAACTTGGGGACTTGAAAATCCAGGGGCTGCTTTCAGGCTGTGCCCACACCTTCACAAATCCCACCCGCCTCTGGAGCCCTGGCCTCTTTGCTCTTCCTGCCCGGTACCCAGGCCCTGAAGGGGCAGCAGGGACGGTGCTGGGCCTCCTGCCGCTTGTGCGTCTGTGAGCAAGCGAACCGAGGAACGTTCAGGAGCTCCTTGCATGCTCCAGGAGGATCCAGCGGTTCCACCGGGCAGGCCAGGAGCTGAGGCGCTAGGGGTCCCCGTGTAAAAACAGAAGAAGGAAAATGTAGCGCTCAGTGAACAGAGAGAAAACTCGGCTGTTCTTTCAGTTGTACCCCTGAAATCACCCTGGAAGCACCCCGATTTTTCCAATGAGCATTGCTGGAATTTCCCCCAGAGATTAAGGGAGTCATCTGGCAAATTCTAAAGATGAGATGAAAAAGGAAGAGGGTAAAATAGCTTTGGGGCAAAATAATAAAATAGAATAAAAATAAAATGTGTGTACTGAAATGTCTTCGAGCGAAATGGAAAACAAGGTCAATCAGTGATTGCAGGGTTTTTCTTCTTGGTTTGGATGCAGAGAGGAGATAACTCATTCTTTTCCTAAATCTTGAAGGCAAGATTTGTTTTTCTTCACTAGCCAGGCTTTGCCCCAGCTGAATTGTGAGCAGGGCAATCCCAGGCAAAATGTGGCATTCTCAGAGGTCCAGAAAGCAGGTTTTCAACCAGGTATGGAAGGCCGAGGAAAGTGAAAAGAGCCCCTGGTCTACTTCAGATCTCAGAGCAAGCCCGGCAGCCCGGCCAGCCGAATCGCTCTCACATCTGGACGTTGTGCACACTTGCGCCCAGCCGCTGTGGAGTTTAGCATCCGTACACATGTCCAAATTGCACTTAATTGCATATACACAGCCACAAACATTCACTTTTACCCAAAGTGCTCCCTGAGATCCTTGAATCCTGAAGTCTGATAACTCTCGCCAGCCTGTTTCCTGGCCTTGCTGAAGGTGAACAGTTATTTAACTTTGCTTCCTGAATCGAAACCAGACTGCAAACATCTCGGAGAGAAGCGTTGGGAGGAGGAGCCGGCTGGGAGGTTGTCTTGCGGAGGCCTTGGTCCCCACTTTGATGGTTTGTTTCTAAGTCGCCCCAGTAGGTCAGGTTTCCAGCCACTGCCCAGGCAGTGGTTGGACTGGTTTGCTCCCAAGAAAATCCCCTATCCTCCCTCCCTGAGCAAAATTCTTGTTTGAAGCTCCACTTTATTTTTCTTTCCTTTGTGATTTCTTTTTATTTCTTTTTTATTCTTTATTTCCTCCTTCTCCTTTTTCTGTTTCCTTCTCTTTCCAGTTTCCTTTCCCTTCTTTTCCTTGTAATTCATTTTCCTTCCTCTTTTTGTGATCTTTTCTCTTAATTTATCTTCCTTCATTCCCTATTTCCTCTTTTTCTTTTTTCCTTTATTATACGATTTATTCTTTGTTCTTTGCTTTCCTCCTCGATTCTTCCCTTCTCTTTGACTTTCCTTCCTAAGCTTTCTAATTTTTCTCTGTTGTGCTGGGCTCACTGTGTGTGTGTGTATGGGGTGCACCAGGATTATTCTCTGGCCTCTGGATCCTGGCCACTCAGGCTTGGAGTTGACCTTCTCCCGCCTTCAGCCTTAGCACAGCTTCTCTCGCAAGGCGAAGTGTAGGACTGCCAGGCAGCGGCCAGCAGCCAGGCCTCGGCAGTCGCCATTAGAGTGAAGAAAAAAAAAGGGCTCTGCAGCACACCCCCGTCAATGCCAATGGCTGGTTGAAATGCCAGGCTCCAAAGGACAGTTATCTTCATTTCTGTTACCCCCAAATCCACCAGGCTTGCCTCTGGAGAAGTCACCCCACCTTTATCCTGACTTTAGAGCCAAACATTAAAATGGCCCAAAGCTGATCCCAGTTGGTTCCCCCAAGGTTGCAGAGAGGGAAATAAAGGAGTGGAGTGCTGTCACTTGGAGGTGGGAGTCAGGTCCAAGGGGTCCTCGTCCCATCCGTGGGCTTGGAAGCCCAAGGCTATGTCCTCACATGGGCATCTTTGTTTTCCATGCTCCTGGACTGCTGTCCTGTTGGCCTCTGTTCCCTTTGGTTCTGTAACAACTGCAATCTCTGGACAGGAGTTTCTTGGCATTTTTAGATTCTGTTTTTCTTCAGACTCACTCTGGATTTCACAGACAGCAGGGATGCAGGGCTATGTGTGCGGAGACAGTCCCAAATCAGCAGTCTGAGTCAAGGTTATGGATCCTGTCCACTTTGTGCAGTGCAGGGGAGGGGGCTGGGGAGGTTGGGGGTTAGAGCGTGTACAGGGGAGAGAGAGACGTCGGTGAGAGAAGAGTGTCTGCGAGAAAACCAGAGAGTGTGATGGGGAAGGCATTGTCCTGCTGATACTGTTGAAACTTTGGGGGTCTGTTAGGGAGTCTCTCAAGAAGATAAGAAGATAGCGTACAGGACTGTCCTGACATCCAGCAGCCTCAGCTGGCTGGCAGCCCCCGCTAGGTCCAAGCCAGGCTTCAGGAAGGATTGGCGCAAACTTCAAGCTCTTTCGCCTTTAGCAAGGAGAGGTAGGGTCAGATCCCCCCTCTTCCAACATATACACAATGAACCTCAGACCCTCTCTCTGTTTCCCCTTTCAAAGACCTGAGATTCCAGATCACAACTTTAAGTTACTTTTTTAAAAACAGAGGGGGGAGTCTTGTAAAACTTTTATGCCAAACAAAGTTATAAAAACTTCCCGGGCGTTGCCTTTTCCAAAGTTTTATATGAATAATAAAGAGTGTAGTCGCGTGCACAGCGTTCTGGCTGACTCTAAGCAGGGAGGGTTTAGCAGGAGCACTATCCAGCCTTAGGGCACCAGGAAACTCCAGGGGCTGCCCCCTTCAGGGAATATTGGCCCCAAAAGGAATTGTCCTACAGATTCTTGAGAGAGGCGGGGGTGGGGTAGGGGAAGGAAGGGGTGGTGCCCTTGACTCCCTTGAAGTTCAAAGTTCTTTGCCCTGGAGAGGAAAGCTTCTGTCCTCAGCCCACTCGAGAAATTAGCCCAAGGTAATTTCTCCCCTCTGATGGAGAACTGGCTGCAGGTAACCCCAAGTCTATTCCCCTTTCAGACACCTAGTCTAGGCCTTTTTTGCTTCCCCCTAGGTCCCATCATCTGGAATGTTTAGAACCCAGGAATTTTGTCTCTCAGAGGTGCTTAGTGGGGGTTGTGAGCTTTCTTCCCAGGAACCCTGGCATCGCCATTCCCCAACAACCCAAGGTTCTGATTGACAAAGTCACCTCAGACCCAAAACTACTCCCCAACCATTTCTCATTTCAAGCGCCCCCGGCTCCCCCGCACCCCCAAAGCCCACGGTGGGAGGGGGAGGGGCCCAGAGTGCTCTCTCAGCCCGCACCACTTAATACCCTTGTAAACTCCCACGTGCGCTATAAACTTGGATTTTTACAACCAACATTCCTCCTTAGCTCCGGGAAACTTTGAACTCGGCCTCGGGTTTATTTACTTGGGGGTGGGGTGGGGAGCTGGGACTTGAGAAAGGCTGGAGGAAAAGAGGGAAAATGTGGGGCAGGGGGATGATGGGGTGGGGGGTCCCGGGTGCGCCGAGAGAGCATCCACTGCGGATTTGTTTACTATTTAGGGCGGAAGCATTTTCTAACACAGGCCAGACTGGGTCGTTAAGGGCGAAATGAAACTGGGTTTAGAGGCGCGGAGAGGGGGGCGCTTTATGGCGGCGTCTAGACTAGGATCTTTTGTTCCCGTACAGAGCTGTGGCTGGAGGGATTACCCCAAGAGGTTGAGCCCAGAGTGCCCCTGGCCGGCGAGGGGGGCTGGACATCCCAGAGTTTGAAGGTGGGTTTGTTTGGGGGCTACAGACCCCTCTGTTTTCGATTTTTAGAAGGTCACCAAGGAATGGCAGATTCCCAGGCCTGGGTCACAGAAGCCTTTGTTTTTCTTTCCTGATGACTGTCCTCTATCCTTCAGAAATCTCTTCTGGAGCTGAGGTTCTTTTCTGAGCTCTGCATTGCAGGGAGAGTGGTAGCTGCCAGTTTTAAATATTTTTCTCCAAAATCAAGAGCTCTTTGGAGGTTAATAGTTTGCTTTACAAACAGGTTTGTTCTATAGACTTATCGTTATTCTATTTAACACAGAACATGGCCGGCAGGCTAACCATCCCTGAGATGGCTAGTGGACAAACATACCTAGAGAAGTGTCACACACACACACAAATGCACAGAGGACCCTCAGTTACATTCCCGTGCACACTCATTAAACAGCGCACAAGCTCTAGATGTGCGTGTGGTCAGATTTACTCCGTACTACAGGCAAAAGCACACACATGATACTCCTCCTCAAGAGCAAGCAGAGGCACACTGACTAAATAAAATCTTTGTGTGTGGGCACACGAGGGGATTATGGGCCACATATACACCCTCGTTTGCAAATCTTGTCTCTAAGACCCATATTTACAAATTAGAGACTCAGACACCTAAGCTGCAGGGATCCCTGCCATCAAAAACAATAGCAGAGCCTAGATTTGATAGTCATGGTGCATTTTCCTTTCAGCCAACAGAGCAATATTGACAAAAACCTTTTAAAATTTACACAAAAGTAGAGAGAGAAGGGAACGATGGATGAGAGAATTGGTCCCAAACCTCTGCCCCCAAATAACAGATGAACTGACGGCAGACACAAACTGTGTCCTCACTGAAAGTGCTAAGAGGACCACAACTACCCTCACACAGAAGAAGCATGCAGCAAATATAGATGGGTGTGGCAACTGTTCCCACAGGTCGCCTCTTCCCCCAGTGCCCCATCCCATGCCAGGCCCTACAAAGCACATCTCTGCAGCTTTCTACACTGGACACCTAACGTATAAACATCAGGGTGGCCCCAACCTAGGCGTCTGGTTGTGTCTGGAGGAGCCTGGCCATTTGTGCCCAAGGGGAAGGGGCCCTGCCCCACCTTCCCACACTCAGAGGCTTCAGAGAGGACTAGAAGGGGGCTAGCTTCTCTTCTCCCCGCCTTCCTTCAAAACTGTATATAAAAATTCCAATAGTCTTCTCATAGATGGAAAAAAAAAAAAAAACAACGAAAACCCTACCCTCAACCCTACACATTTAACTGCGACAGACGGAGACATCTGGCAGGAGGGCGGTGGAGCCAAGAAAATTCCTATAAATTTAAATTTGATGATGGTTACAATTAACTCTACAACAAACGTGTACTTAAACAGAAAGAATTGCTGGGCATTTGGATACAGCTCAAGCTGCACGTGGGAAAGGAGAGCTTAAGAGCAGCCAGGGAATGTCCTTTGCTTGAGAGCGGGAGGAAACCGCTGCCATACTCCTGGCTGTGCCAGAGCAGGGGAGCTCCAGTTGCACCAGCACCTTCCTGTCTCACCTCTGCATGCCTGTCCTCACTGGCAGGGCTCCTCCACCCGCCTCCTCCTCCTCCGCTGCCTTGGGAGCATGGAGGGTTTTAAGAGGAGAGGGGTTAATAAAAAGGTCAAATAAAATCATAATATTGAACAGCATGAAATATCTTTATTTGCCACCAAAAAATTCACAGCAATCCCACTGGGACAGAAGCGGGGTGGGGATTGCACACGTACACACACACTCACGCACATGGAGAGAGATGGGTGATTTGAATCTCATTCCAGCGCATACTCCCCCATCCTCTCTGGGTAGAGAGAAAGGCTTGTGAAATTTATTTACAAAAAAAGAAATCAGGCCCCAGCAAGGGAGAGGTGCCCAAGCGCATCTCCTTGCTACTCTCCCTACTCCTTTCCCACCTCGATCTACCTTTCTTTTCTTTCTTTCTTCCCTAACAACTGCATAGACTAGCTCTAAATCCATGGAGTGGGGCACTGCTTGGAAAAAGGTTAGGGCACCTCAATGCACCAGTTGAGAAATTTCAAAGGAGTGCTCTACACATTTAGAGGGAGAACAGCTAGGCTCAGGAGGGGCCAGGGCGCAGACGGAGGTAGGACACGAACTTTGCACACCTAACACCAGGTCCAAGATACAGGAATTTCACAGCAAGGCAGGAGGATCACATTTAGCTACCCCAGTCAGTGGGGCAAGGTGGAGTAGGGGCGGGGAGCCAGGGAGGTCTCCCCTTGCAGTCAAGGTGTCTTAGCGGATCTTTTCACTGGGGCAAGGGAAGGCTTGCAGTTTCGGGATTGTTCGCTCAGGCGCCCACTAGCTCGCCCCTCCCCCACCCAATCCGAGCAGCAAGACGTTGTCCCGAGGTGTGTTTCTTTTAAATAAAGAGTCTTGGGGCCTCGGCGCCAAAGGGGTCCACTCGCCGTGGGTCAGACAGTTCCCTTCACCCCTTTTGTGAGGCCTGGCCTCTGTCCCCACACTGACAGTCAGACCGAAGGTGAAGGAGGTTCCGGAAGGCGGTGCCAGCAACGGCAGTGGGGGCCAGCCCTGGCCACAGTCCAGATTTCCACCCGCGGAAAGAAGACGAGTTAGGAAATAAAAAATAAAAATAAAATAAAATAATTTCCCCTTTTCCCTCCCTCCCCCAAAAGAGCCCGGTCTGCAGTTACAGCAGCGGATTTCCCGAAAAATACTGCAGCCGGTCTCTGCTCAGTTTTTTTTCTTTCATCCTTCTGTTCTGAAACCAAATTTTCACTTGTCGGTCCGTCAGGTTCAGCATGCGGGACAGCTGCAGCCGCTTCTCTTTGTTGATATACACGTTGAAGAAAAACTCGCGCTCCAGTTCCCGGATCTGGAATTTCGAATAAGGGCAGCGCTTCTTGCGGGTGCGGGGGGCGTCTGGAGGGAGGGGAGGGGGCAAGTGCGAGGAGAGGGGGAGAGAGACACGTGAGACCCGGGCGACCCCAGCCCGCTGAGCGCTCGGCAGCCCAGCTCCCAGCCCCTCCGCGGGCGCCCTCCCGCCAGGCCGGCGCTCTGCACGCGGCGGCCGCAGGCTGGGGCAGGCTCGACCCCCCTGCCGGCCCTAGCTGGGCGGCTGAGCGACTCGCGCCCCGCCTCCCCCGCGCGACCCTCGGGCGAGAAGCCCTAGCTGACCGGGTCTAGCGGGGGAAAGGGAAGCCACGTGCGTGCCCATGGGCCCCCTGCCTGCTCCTCTGCAGCCCTCTGCCCCTGCTAAGGGTTCTCAAAGTCCACTATCGCCTCCCCAGAAGTCTGGGAGGAATCGCGGAGAACAGGCGCGGAGAAAGGAGATCTGGCGAGAGCAGGAGGAATCCGGGAGGTCACCAGCGAGCAGGCACCTAGACACCCGCGAGCCTCTTCCGGGCCCCAAGCGCCCCGGGACGCCAGCCCCGAGCGCCCCGCGCGGCGCCTGGCTAGGCCGGCAGGGAGGCCGCAGACCGAGGAGAAGCGCGGAGACCCCCGCCTGGAGCGCAGCGGAGCCCGGATTCGCCTCTCCCCACTCCCCTGCCGCCGCTAGCCCCCGGCCGCTCGGGTTTCTGCTCAAGCACCCACAAACACACAGTTTGAACCTCTTCAAAAACAGTTTTTTAAAACCAGCAAGCAGCGGAGCAGCCCTGGCTCGCCTCTCTGGTCTCAGGTTCTGCTCCATTGCTCCTCTCCTCCACCTCTCCCCCTCTCTGGGTTTCTCCCTGTCTTTCCCCTGCCCTCCCCTTTCTCCCCCTCCACCCCTCCCCTCCCTCCCACCCCCCGGCAGCCCGGTTCCCCATCCTTCCTTAAATGCTCCTCTAAGTTCACGATCAAAGTTAATATCGCCCGCAATGGTGGCACTTTTAAAAATTTCACAGACCGAGGGAGATAACGGGGGAGGGGGGTTCACCCGGCTTTTCCAAAGAGCCCTTTTCCCTCCCTCCCCACCCCTTCTCCATCGTAAAAAGTCGAGTCGTTGGGAGAGAGGGCTTTGTAGGTTATAATAAAATCCTTTGAATGCTTATAAAACTCCACATAAAATCGGACTGACCCAAAACACGAGGCTGTCCCCGCTCCCCAGCCTCCCCCCTGCTCCAGCCCGCCCTCTCGCTCCCTCCCGCGCCGCCCGCCAGCGCCCGGCCGCTGCTACCTACTGGGGGCGGCTCCCTTGGCCGGCTCCTTGGTCGCCGAGTGGGCAGAACCGGACGAGCTGGGGTTCGTGTTCTCCTCCTCGGCCTCGGCCTCAGCACCCGCCTCTGCCCGGGACGCCAGTCCCGAGGCCGGGGGCGCCTCGGGCTCCCCCTTGGCCTCGCCCTTGCCGGAGCAGGGGGGCTCGGCGGGCGCGTCGCCGCCACCGCAGTAGGCGTTGTCGAAGAAGCGGTCGAAGGCTTGGGGCAGGACGCTGTTCTTGTTGACTGAGGAGTAGAAGCCGGCGGGGGCTGCATGCGGGGCGCTGGGGTGGTGGTGGCCGCCGTAGGAGCCTTCGTTTTTCATGAGGATCTCGGTGACGGTGGAAGGAGGAAGGCACTCCCGGTGCATAAGCTCGTCGGCCGCCGCATAGCAGGAAGAGTAGCTGTTCCGGTGGTGCCACTTGCCGGATGGCTCCAGGCCGTATGAGACCTCCCGGACGGGGGGCACTTGGGCTGAGTAGGGATAAGAGATCTGACGAGAGGGGGCCTGGGGCAGGAAGGAGGAGACGGTGGAGAACTCGGGCACGTAATAAGTGCAACTGGGCAGATAGAGGTTGGAGGCGCAGCTCCCTCGCTCGCCGAAGTCAGCGCCCCTCTCCTTGCGCGACGGCGAGCAGAAGTTGCCCAGGTTGACCGAGTTAAACATCGTTCTCCTCTCCTGCCGGCTCCGGATGGAGGTTTTGGACCCGGTGTAGCGAGGGGGGAAAATTTGGGAAGGCGAGATGACGCGTTATCCGTCTTAGTCTCTCTCCCCGAGCACGTGATCCAAAGTAGATATTGTCATATATCAGTTCGGAGCACTTCGCAGACGTAGGAGGGGTTCTCTCTTAGGTAAGATCGGGGACGTTCAGGCGATTGGTTTGCAAACACCGCAGAAACATTATGAAAATCAATTGCAGATTTGTATTCGTTTTTCTCTCGTCACTCCCCTCCTCTCCATTCCACAGAGCGAGCAAAGGAGGAGAGAGAGAGGGTTGGGGTGGGGTGGGCGGTGGGATGGGCGGGGGCGGTGGTTGGGAGGGGGTAATTGTATTTTTTTTCCTAGCTGCTGCTCTTTTTTTCCCCCAGGATTGGGGGAAGGAGGAGAGCGTTCAGTATGGGGGTCTTGCCTGCGACCTGTGATCAGCAGTAGACTGGAAAGATAGTGAAGGCTTCTTTTTCCATTGCTTGATTTCCCCCAGAATAGTGAATCCTTCCCCCCAAGTCTCAGGAACTCCTACCCTTCCAACTGGAGTCAGTGCCTGTTTACAAGAGTTGGAAGAAGTCAATTCGATTATTTTACCTGACCAGAGCTGAATGCCAAGACTGCATTTTAGGTCTTTAGAGAGGCTCCCCGGAAGAGTATCCGAAGTTTCCCAAAGGTGAGGCAGCCCAGCTGCGAGCCAGTGTCCCAACTTCGTCTGGCTTGCTGTGCTGCCGCTGGCTAGGGACTCCGATTAGTCATAAACCAGTAGTGAGCAGTGCGCCAGCCGCCCAGCCGGTGCCTGGCGATGTCTGGGAAAAACCTTCTCTAATGTTGTGTTAAATATTTAGTAAGAGAGAGTGGCCCTGGGTGAATATTTCATGCCTGCCTTTATTGTCAATCAATGTGCAGAAAGCTACATCCACTGTGAATTTTTAAATCCCAAACCCCAAAGAAAAAGACCAGAGTGAGAGTCATGTATCTCCTCTGTTGGGACCCGCAGGGTTGGAGGCTGAGCCTCAGCTAGTAAGCTAAAAAGAAGCCTAGTGTGTGTGTGTGAGGGGGGCGAGCAAGATACGATGAGGGGTTAGATTTGGGCTCCTATCCATGGAAGACTTAGAGGACTATGGGGTGGGTGGTACACATCCAAGTAGGTGTTTCTAGAACAGACTGAAAGGACAGTGGAGCTGTGGACCCTGAGGTAGGCAGGGTAGGACAAGGGGCTGCTCCTAAGTGGAAGCCCCCAGACCTTCTCCTTGGGGCTGCAGCCAGACCATATTGCCTCTTTCCTGTTTCTCAATACTGCCCTGCCTCTTCCAAGTCTGTCACCCTCCAGGGTGGCTGTGGCCCAAGGTGTAGGCTCATGTTCTGCCCTCCCTTGCCTCCTATCTCTCTGGGCACTCTAGGACATACCTGGGCAGCTAAGAATCACTGTATTGAAAGGTTCTGGCCTGGGTTCAAGGAACCAGAGCACTGGCATAAGCAAAAAGCAACATTCGTTTCTTGGAGGAGTCGCTAGGGCAGGATTTGTTGAGGAAAGAAGAAAAAAGCTTAAGCTCCCAAGCACTCAGTCCGCTGGGCTCTCAAAGAAAGCCAGAAGTAGCTCAGAACTCTCTTTATACCCCCTGACTATGGGCTAAATTTGGTTTTCACTTTTAAAAATGTATTTGGATTCGATTTTCTTTACTGAAGTACTGAGGCCCCCAAAACAGATAGGGAAGACACTGAAATGGTACCGTGTCTTCAAATACAACCCCCTCAAACCCATTCCTTCACTTTCCTGCCTCCCTAAAATTTTCTAAGCCTTTACAGCAACACCTCAGTGGAATCTGCCTCTGCATTTTTTTTTTTTTGCCTCTATTATGAGTGGCTCTGGAATAATCAGGAAGCAGCCTCTACCCACTCAGTGTTGGGCACTGTTTTCTGAACCCTCCTTTAGCCTTGGGCAGAACTTAACTGAGGGCAAAGAGGAGCTACATTGAGCTTATGTGTGGGATTCCGCTGGGAAGAGACCACAAAAGGAAAAATCTGTGGAGTTTTCTTTTTCCTCCAGCCTTTTTCAGAGACTGAGCCAGGAGCAGCATTTTTAATTACAATGGTGAGAAACTATGGATTGTGGCTTTTATGGGGTTCTCACTGACCTCATTAAACTTGAGTTTATTGGAGGCAAAATGTTCCCCAAACAGTGCTAGGACCAGTGTGAGGGAGGGAAAAAGTACCCCCGTCCTTTGCAGAGGTGTGGCAGGGCACTCTCAGCCTCTGCTTCCCCCACTTCTCTACAAGGCTTTGCTTCCATCCCCATCCTGGCCTCCTGGGCAATGTGGGGCCCAATGCCCCAGGGCTCATTCTGCACAGCCGGGGCCAAGGAGGGTGGGCTGCTTCCTGTGAGGAGACAGCTGTGGGCCTGAGCACTTGAATTTGACCACCAAAGTTTATTCCCGGGCCACCATAAAAGTGAGCCAGGCGGCTGCAAGGAGCTGCTGGCAGCCTGATTTCCTTGAAACAAAAAAGAAAAGCAAGAAAGAATGTTAAGGAGCATCTGATGTGCAGGGAAATTCTGGGGTCTACCGACAGAGACTTCTGAAATATAATGCTCTTTCCCTTAAAAGTAAGGCATGATGCTTAATTTTTTTTTTTTTCTAGTGTGGGTCCTTTAATTTCTCAACTTTTAAAAAACCCCAGCAACTGGCAGTTGCTGCTGGGGTCAAAGAGAGAAGGCCTGGTGTCTGAGGTCAGCTAGCTGTTGATTGGCAAAAATGACCACCGTGTGGGGTAGAGGCCTCCCTGCCTAGCGTTGGGTCCAGTCCACCCCCAGCATCCCGTCCTTGGCTGAGCTTGCTTGCCCGTGGCTGTACCTTCAGTCTGTAGCCTCAGTCTGCAGCGTCTGGTCAGGGCATTGGTTGCTCCTCAGAGTGGGATTCTTTTGTGACCACCCCGGAATCTCTCTGCTTGCAGGCCCCACTCCAGGTGGTGGCTACTATTTTTTTTTTTATCCGCTGGGCACCCAGTGGCCCCTCCATCCACCTGGAGTCCAAGCCTTCACCTGAAACTATCAGGCAGGGCCATCCTGCCTTTCTTGCTGGCTTTTGGTGGCCTTGGTCCCCGCTGCCTGGTGTTAGCATGCAGCTGCGGTCTGGGCGGCTGCCTCGGTGGTCTGGCCAGAGCAAGGAGACTCCAGCGCCCTTCCTTCCCACGGAGGGACAGCAGGGGCAGCTTCAGAAGGGGGCAGTGTCTACCGAACTTGGCCTGGGCAGCTTGCAGGCAAACTTCTGCACATAGCATCGACAGCCTTGCAGCTCCTCTACCTCTTCCTGCTCCCTGCTAGGGAGCAGATCTTGGTGGGGAAAAAGACCCACTCCACAGGCCATAAGCTAAAAAGGAAACCCTGTGAGGAGAAATTCAGCCCCATGTGGAGTCAATAAAAAGGAGGGGAGTCCCACTGGAGGACACCCAGTTGTTCCCGGCTGGCCTGGTAGGCAGGAGCCCTCATTACAGATGAGCTTGCACCTTTTTGCACATATTTCTCTTCTTTAGGACGGTACTGCTGTGTTGAATAATCCCTTCAGGGGTCTTTGTGGGATTTTCAGGCCAGTGGTTTATCTGGCGCCCAGGACGCCCACATGCTTACTCCACCCCCAGCCAGGGAACAGGAAAGTGAGGAACTTCGGATCTGTGGCTTTCACCTCTCCTCAGTCCTCGTTAGCGCCTCAAGCCCAACTCCCTCCCCAAGTGAGGCCACCTAAGCGGGTGGACTGGTGCCCGCTCTTTGGCTATGGAAGAGGTAGAGGGCCCTGAGAAGGGCAGCTCTTCCACCCTCACAGTCCCACCCAGCGTCCTCCATGGAGGGACTGTCCCTGGAGACCAGCAACACGACCCCATTTCTCCCCATAAAAGCCTTATTTTACGAGCCAGTTTCACTGGCCCCCTCACCAAATGCTCTAAAATGAAGGAAATGTCTTAAAAGCAGTCTGGATATGGAGTCGCTGCCACTGGGCCTTTACTTTCCAAAGCCAGTTGAGGCCCCACAGAAAATACTTTCTCTGGGGGAGGTTGCCCTCTTGGGCTACCCGGTCTCCCACTTCACTGCGGAGCAGAGGACGGGTTGGCTGGAGCCGCCATTCCCTGGTTTTAGCGCCTACTTAGGCTCCGGACCCAGTCCTCGCTGATCAAAGTGAGCTCTCGGCATTTTTATGAGATGAACTTCAGTGGCGCTTTACTTGTAATCAGACTCCCGAGTCGAAAATGTAGAAGGGAACAGCCCATCAGTCCAAAAAGGAAAAGGAAAAGGAGAGAGAGAGAGAGAGGGAGGGAGAGAGAGAGATTGAGAAATTCAGGTGACAGAGAAGGGTCTAGTCAACAACAAAAACAAAGACACTTTGCTTCTAGCAAGAATGGTGTGTGGATCTGTCCCAGCTTCCAGGCCCTGCCTTTCTGCCAGCACATTTCACCCAGATTTCGATTTTCAGGATTCCTGATGCCAGGGCAGATGGTGAAGCCCTAACTTGCCAGTGCCGGGAAGCTTGGTGCTAGAGCTTCCACAATGTGGACTGCTGTGTGGGGCGAATTGACAGCCTACCCTGCTCTCCCAAGTGAGGAAGATGATTTAAAAGTCTCCCCCATTTTGCTGCTTTCCTCTGCGGTCTCCGTGGTTCTCTCTTCACTTACAGACAGAAGTTGAGTTACAGGAAGATTCGCCTAAGATTTATCGCCTGGCCCCAAACTTGGAGAGCCTCGTCATAAACAGCCGTCTATTGTCTAGACTTTTATCTCCGAGTATGGATCTGGATCGTGCATTAGTGAGGCTCAGGGGAACATGGACTGACTCTGTGGGGTGTACAGTGCCGCCAGGGCCTGCCTGTCACTCCCAAAGATTTCTTTGGGTTAGTTTAGGAGAGTGAACAAATTTGTGTGTTCTTGGAGCTGGGCAGGTATACCTGAGTGTCCACCAGTGAAGGTAGGGAAGGTTTCTTTCTCTGTGTGTCTGGGAACATTTCCGTGCGTGTAGTTGTGTGTTGGGTGAGAATTTGTCACGGTTGTGTTTTGTTCTGGGCCATTTTAAGTGTTCCTGTCTAGGCTTTTGCGGGTTTTATTAACCTGCATCCGCTTGGCCTGTTTATGTCCCTCCAAACAGATCATCTGGTGTTTTTCAATATTGAAGCCCATTGTGTGTATCTGACTTCCCTGAGGAAACGGTTTGGGGTGATGTCGGCTCAGGCTTACTTCCTCAGATTTCTTAACCCACTCTAAGTCACACCTCAGCCTCTGCCTTCACCAAGGTGTCTGCTTTGCTTTACTCCTTATAAGTCCTACATTTCCAAAGTGTCTGCCAATTTTCTTACCACAGACATGCAGCACATTTTTACAGGGTAAAGTCTGGTTATCTCTATCTTTCTCACACTAGGGGGAAGCATCCCTGCTGGTAAACCCTCTCACTTCCTGGGGCACCCCATCGCAAACTGAGGGGACATCCAAAAGCCCCCTTCCCCATTTTAACATTTAAAATTACTCTGCACAGAACCCTACAACCTGTCAAACAGGGCCGTCCATTCCCTCCTTGGGGTTTCTTGGTAATTAATGTATCCACCCTGGCTAGATTCTAGCCCTTTGAGCCCAGCTACCTTGTAACCTAAGAGGTTTTTTGCCCAGATTTAATGTCTATGGGTGAAACACTTACCACCTTCGATCTTGGGGTCAGAAGCTACATTGAAAGCCAGGATATTTCACCATTAGAAATAATCAAATCAGACCTCTTTGTTTTTCATTATCAGAACATAGGATAGGAGGGCACCAGGGACCAAGGCCTAGGAGCTCTACCAACTGCATCCACTGACCTGGTTGCTGCTACCCAGGCCCCAGGCCCCACTTCAGGTCTCTAATAGTCCTGAGGTGCTCCTAACCACGTCGGTAAAGTGGGAGGGGGGCAATTTCAGGGGCCAGTTTTCTAGTTGGGGAGGGTGGAGATAACATTTAGGGTTGTTTAGAGCATTAAGTTTAACCAGAACCCGCCCCCCCATCACTTTCTGACCACCTTCCCTTCCCTTCCCATTAGAATTCCACTTTAAAAAGAAATAATTGGAACTAAAAATGGCTGTACCAGCTGAGCCAGAGGACAGGAAAAGAAGCTGCGAGATCCAGGAGAAAGGTGAGTCCTCTGTAAATACCCCTACACCAACAATACCTTCTCTCGCCTCTCCCATGCTCCCAGTCTCAGGGCAACCCCGGAGGAAAGGACTGAGGGTCCCAGTGCAGACTTCTTCCGCCCGAAGCCTTCAGCTGAGCCCACCGGCTGTCCACTGCCACCCGCTGTGGCTTCGGGTCTCTCCATCTCAGGCCGGCTGTGGCTCCGCCTTTCTCTCCAGTCTCCCTGCCTTCCTCCATTCCTGCCTCCCAGCCTAGTTCCCTGAGACCAACAAATATCTAATATACTTGCTTCTCCCGGACACACGGCCTGGGCTGAGCCAGTTCAGCACTAGAAATCGCTGCAGCAGTACCGCGTCCTCGCACGGTCCCCACTTTGCTCCCAATCCCACCAGCTGCAGCCTCCTTCCTTGCCAGTCGCTGGGTCAAAACGCTCCTCTCTCACTTCCCTGCTTCTCTCCCTTTCTTTCCGTCTCTGGATCCCAGGAATGAATACATCCAAGTCTCCTACCGCACCGCAGCAGCCCGCCCCATCCCTGCTACTCACTCGCTTCTCCTTACCGAATATACCGCTTTGTTTTCTGAAGGAACCCGTAATATTCAGACATGTAAGCTGTAAATGAACTTTTCTTTATGGCGTTTAATTTTCTTTCCAGTTCTTACGTCCTGCTGCACTTCGAGGTGGAATGAAACAGATTTAGAAGTCTGTAGTAGGGGAGAGGGGAGCGGAGAGATCGAGCTGAGAGTTACCGTGTGGAAAAGATACAGAAGACTGGGGGGGGGGGAGGAGAAAGAGAGAGAGAGGCGGGGTGGGGGAGGGAGGGAGCCCCAGCTGGCAGGGAGCGCAGCCAGACAGAGAAAAAGAGAAAAAAGTTTCCTGGAGTCTTCATTAGTTGACTTTCCTGTCCGGAGCTTCCCCTAGCCGGCAGCACTCACCCCCAATAAAGGAATGAGGACAGTCTTTATTTTTTTAAGGTCTCATAGAGTCCAGTGTTTACAAGACCAGAAATACCACTGCCGAGTCCTTCTGGAGAGAAAGACTGAAATAGAGGACTGTCGCCTTCCTTATAAGGTACGATGCTAACTTGACCTTCACTTTGTCATGGCGCCCCCGCCCACCCAGACTGCTGCTCGCCGCCAGGCAGAGCCCGAGCAACCACTGACCCTTGCCTCTCTCTGCCTGTCTCCCTCCCTCCCACCTCTCTTTCAGTCCTTGTATTTTCTTTTTTTTTCCTGCCTTTTCCTTTTCTTTCCTTCCTTGCTTTGTTTTCTCCTCCCATCCTGCCTGTCCCCATTCTTTCACTTATTCCTTGTTTTCTTGCCTGTGGTTTCATATTTTTCCTCCACTCTCTTGTCTTGCTCTCCACTTTTGCTTCGAGGGCAATCTCTTCCCCCTTCTCCCAGAGCCTTCTGGTCTCCTGACTCCCAGAAACAAGACAGAAATGTTTTCAGTGTTCCCCTTATTCCACCTTGAGCTGGCCTCTGTGGTGCCACTTGGGCTTTTGACCCTTTGTATGCATCCTTGGGGCAGAGGCTCTAGGAAAGAAGGCCGATCTGTGATCAAAAAAGGCTTCACTCCGGGGTGAATTACATCCACTTGGGGTTGGCAATGAACATGGCTTCTCATAAATCCCTTCTTGTTGTCACTGGCCTCACCTGCCATGTTTTCATAATCATAGCGGCCTGGTGCTGAGAGCTAAGCTCTTGATTGTGGGGAAACAGGGAAAGTACAGCTCCTCTGCTCCCTAGACTGAGAGGGGCAGAGTTCAATACCAAGTAGTTGTTCACTCTTCTCTGGGCTCTATAGCTCCAAAACCCCCAAAGATTTCCCTTTAGACATCCAGGGCAGGAGTTCAGATCATTAGGGGTTTCTGGAGGTTCCCATACATGTAGAAATAGGAAAAAATAAGACTTTCAGAGCCTCTCTACCATGGTTTTTGCAGCCTCCCAGGCCCAACAAATCCTCCAGCATTAACTCTAATCATATCTTGTGTGGCTATAAAATAATATAATCGACACCCCTATAATTACCTATTACCCATTTACTTGTGATGATTACAACACTAGAGGAGATAGATCTGTGTGGTCAAAGGGAAGCCAAGCAAATATCAAAAATGAAACTGGATCAGAGGCTTTCAGACTGGATCTCTTGTATTTTCTTGAGTATGTTTCAAAATCCCTAAGCTCTTACCTGGGGCCTCCTTGACTTAGGAGTAGCCATTTTGTAGGACTTAGGGTGATACTGAGAGACCCTACCATCTTCTTTTTCTCTATATCCCATACACCCCCTGGCCCCTCCTCCTTCTCCTCTGCACAGACACCAGAGAGGGTCAGACAATAAAAGGGAAATGCTTTCTCTTACTCCCCCTACAATTATCCGGATAATTGCATGAATTCTTCCTTGAATACCACTGTGTAGTCAAGGTCGGGATTTCAGCAGGAAGTGCAAGGGACAGGATTCCAAATGGGGGAAGCTGAAAGTCCTGCGTTCTTACATTCCCAGACTTTATAGTTCTGTCTAGTGTTACATTGTTTCTTCAGGCAAAGATCTTTGTTCCCCTTCAGTCATATTTTTCTCTTTCCCCTCCCTATCCCCCCCCCCCACCCTTGGTCCCTTTAAAGGAGACTCAGATCATCTGCTCTTAATAGATGACTATAAAAGTAAAATTAATTCCCCCTTGCCCTTTAATATCAATATCTCTCTGTTAAGTATGCACATCGGCAAGAATAAACAGAATTAAGTGCTACAACCTAAACCAGCAATTACACCCAAGGTGTTTCTTTTTTTAAAAAATTTTATTTTCATTGGGTCTGGCTTATCTGGGGGTGTTCACTCTGGTGTGAGATAACCAGGGGGTATTTGTATTTTTTTTTTTTTTTTACAAGCTCATTGGAGTCTGCGCCAGCACGGTAGAAAAAGCAACCTCGAAGCCAGAGAGAGAGAGAGAGTGCGCGCTAAAGGAAGAAAGACACTCAGCTCGCCAGCCGGAGATGAAAGGGAACCACGCAGAGCAATGCAGGGAAAGGAGCCAGGCGGCAGGTCCCCGAACAAATGTCGCAGAGGGCAGGACAGGCACTCATGGACAGAGGTTTCTATATTTTTAATTTTTAAACCTGAATTTGGGCTGGACCCGAAGAAAAGGGAAAATTCAGGGATGGGGAAGGGGGAAGCAGTTATCTCGGTTCTTGCTGGCAGCATTAACACCTAAGGAGGAAAGAAGGATGGCTAAACCCGAGTGGGCACGGGGCAGCGCCGGGGCAACAGCCGTGTGCTGCTCACACGCCGCAGGGCCCGGTCCTGGAAGCCCCCCCTCGTGGCCGCCGGAGCTTCCTTGCTCTCCTTATCATCTCCATCTTTATGACGAGGCTTGTTAACAAGACCAGCGAGCTGGCCACGCACATCTATCTCAGCCGCTTGCGCTCAGCCGAGCAGTGGCCGGCGGGGGGACTGGGAGGCGCTAATTAATTGATTCCTTTGGACTGTAAAATATGGCCGCGTCTACACGGAACCCGTGGACTCATAAACAATATCTCTGCTGGATGTGAGCACACTGTCTTTCAAAGAATTTTGCCATAGGTATGTGTCAGAGAGTTCTGGGGTTTTAGTTGCTAAGACCCAAGTGGGACTAATTTTTAGGAGGCCAGAACAGCTCAGTGTCAGAAAATGGCTCTCCAAAAAGCATTGGGAATGGACTTAGTTGAGAAAAACGGGTAAAAAAAACCGCACCTTGGGCTGTGGGATAGTCTTTCTCTGGTGCTTGTGTAGACCCAGTGCAGATTAAGGATGGGAACCAGTGGCTAAGAAGGCCGGCATTCTTTCCACCCTAGCTGGGTGTAGGGCAGTGGGCCTTCCCAGATTTGTGAGAGATCTAGAAGCCCACCCCCTGTTTCATGTTGCTCCCTAGACTCAAGAATTTAAAATAAAAATGTAAAACTTAAACAAACCTTACCCTTCAGGAACCCTTGAGCGCCCAGCACACCGCCAAGAATCAAAGAGCCTGCTACATACCTTGCCAGAGCCTGAAGGCTTCCCCCTTTCTGCCTGGCAGCAAGGAGTGTTTCTGTAACACATTTACCTTAGACCTAAAAGAGTGCATCGAGACACATGAGGTGACCTAGTTATACAAGGCTCGTTCTATACGTATGATTATGCAGTGGACCCTGATGCGAACAGGACTTAGTATGTTCTAAATATGTATTCCAGCTTCAGGTCAGAGCTACAACGGAAAACAGAGATAGGAGATCACTTATGATAATGCTTAAAGCCAAAGACAGAGAATAATAAGAATGTAAAACAGGAAAAAAAATTTCAATAGATGGAGATTGCAATTCCTGGTGCCCAGGCTTCCCTCCTACTCTTATTTTTAAAACCACCAGGGAAAAATATATTATAAATATGCGAGCCCAAAGAATATAACTGCTGCATACATACACCACTTGTGTATGTATGTTTAAACATTTGTGTAAACATTTACAGAATATATTTTATACAGTGGGTAGATATGTACTTTGTGTATGTATATTTTTCATGCATTTTTACCTATATCTTAACATGTGTATTCATTTTCCATGCATTGATTCTATATATCTTATGGAGTATACAAGCATGTGGCTAAATAGATTTGGGGTTGCACATTCCCAAAGCAGAATATATGTACATGGAATGTTTATATATGTATGTGTACGTATATGTAAATACATTTTTTTATGTGGTGAATATATGTGCTCTATGTAGTATTCTCCCAATACTTTGCTTTCCAATGCAGTAGATAAAAGTGCTTCTATTGTATATTTCACAGAGAAACATTTTTCACGCCCAGAATGCACAGGTAATGTAAGTCTCTGTGCATTTTAGACTGTTTGTATATATTGGTTACAGCCACAACACTGTCAGGTGTAGCGTGGAACATCTTTCTACAGTACTCCGTCCCTGTGAACTACGTGTCTTCACAGAGTGCTTTCTAACCTATGCTTGAAGGAAGTTGCCCACTCCTGGGCAGAGAAAACAAGGCGAAGACTTGTCTCTAAGTATCCAGTAAACACTTCGAAGAAATCGTCCACCGGCAACTGGCTAGTCCCAACTAGAGGTCCGAGTGTGCTTAGTCTCATGGAAGCCAAGTTTCTTGGCTCCTGTGGTAGGCTCCAGCAGATGGCACAGGCTCTCGAAGCCTCAGGACAGAGCGCCAGTGCCCAGAATCCCTGCTGGAGGGCCGACTGCCGCTGTGGAGATAACGGCGTTCCCGCAAAGGGAAGGCATTTAGCAAAAAGGTCTGGTTCCCGCAGCGCAGCAGCGCCTTAGGCGCTGCAGCTCTTCGAAATGTCTTCCGCAAACTCCCCCAGGGTTAAGGTGCTTAGAGACAAGGAACTGGGCGGGACCGGGTCGGGAGAGACGGTCTCCACTGCTCCGGCCAGCAGGGGTCATCCCGTCCTTCCCGGGGGCCGGCAGCCCTCCGGAGGCGACCACAGCTGCCGGCGCTGTTGAGCGGGCAGCTGCGCGGATCCGCCGGGCTTTGGGCACGCTGGGCTTCCTCTTCCCGGAATCCCGGAGGGGACTGCAGGCGGACCAGGATGGACGAAGAATCGGACCGGAGTCTCAGAGTCCTCTCCACCGGACCTGGGCCCTGCGGGCTCCAGGAGTAAGTCGGGGAGCAGGAGCAGCCCAGCTCACCACAAGCTGCCGACCCGCCTTTGTCTCAGGGCCGCCCCTACAGCAGCGGCCGCAAAGCAGAGCGCGGGCCTGCAGCGGTGAGCGGCGGGAGAGGCTGGGAAGTCCTGCGTCAGTGCGCGCGGGCCGTGGGCCTCTCCACGGAAAATCCGCAACTCTGTCTCCATGGAGGCAGGGGTATAGGGCGGCCTCTCAGGCCAAAGTCAGGGCATAAGAGTGGCTGTAGGATTCCGGACCTGCAGTTCACCTCGCGCTGAACTACGCCAGAACCTTCCGCTTCTCCAAATGCCCACAGCGAAGAGAAGTTGGGCGGCTCAGGGTGTTTCCCGTGCGGCCCGGAGCCTAAAATCCGCTCTTGCTTTCCTAGACTCTAAGGGAAAGGTGGGCACGGGCTCCAGCTTGGCCGGAACCCAAAGTCCCAGGGGTTTGCTTTGTTTGCAGATCTGGGCCCGCAGTCCCTGCTCGGCTCTGGGTCTCACCCATCGATCGCACTGGGTTTCCGGCTGCATTAGCATCCACAGAACCCAGACTGCCGGGCCCATCTCCTCCTGGCTCGCTTGAGCCTGGCTTTAAAACCCCAGCTTCTGCGAGGCAGATCAGAGCGAAGGAGAACAACTTCATGGGTGACCACGCCAAACACAGAACTCATTCGGATGATATAAGCGTAGACACACACAACAGAAGTGATTCCCTAAATTATTCAGATAATTTCCCTTTTTTTGCTGCTCAAAATGCAGAGACACGGAGTGCTTTGTCTTAATGTGGAGTACACTGTAGTTTGGGGTTTAAACTAGACAAATAATTGCAACATAGGAAATCTTCAGGCAGACCCAGAGCTGTGCCCTGAGTATTTGAGTGTTAGACCCAATCATGGCCTTTTTTTTTTCTTTTCTGGGAAACCAAAAAAAAATTGCTTTTCAGCCCCAAGTAGAAAGCTGTAATGTTTTTCCTTCTCTTCCAACTCCCTCAGTTATTGAATCTGGGAGCCTGCTTAGACACTACCCAAGAAGGTGCTTTCTCTCTGATTAAAAGTGTCTAGGAAGAAGTTAAGGGCCAGTTATTCACGGCCCCTTTAAATTCCACTCCCATTTTTTTTTTAAAGTAGGAAGAATTTATTGAGAGAAAGAAAGCTTCTGTCTGAGAGGGACAAAAAGGGGCCTGGAAAGTGGGTTGCTCACCAAACCCGCTTCTCAAGGTTATTTTATTGAGCAAAGCCACGCGGTGAGGCAGGCTTAAGGTGGGACAGAACTATCATCAATCCATAAGATTACAAGTATAGTTGCTTAGGTAATATTGATTCATTGGCAAATCATAGGATGCCATGCCCCATTTTTTAAGGCCAGAAATGTCTCCACTCTTGGCCCTTCCTGTGTAGACAGATTTAAGAAGTGGACAGTCTTTTGCTGGACTCATTGGGATTCAGACATTCCCTCTCTTATTCAGGCCCTAGCATAGCCACTAGCTCCTCCCCCAGGTCATGGCTACAAGAAGGTGGACACCCCCACCACGCCTCTCCTGCATACTCTCAGGCCTTTGTATGAGTACTGCCAAGGCTTGGGATCTAATTCCTGCCTGTACCCTCTGGCTCTGTAAGGCACCAGATGATTAGGAATAAAGGCAAAATGGGATTTGGTGTAAATTTGCTAGATTATTTGATTAAAGAAAGGGAGGGAGGGAGAAAAAGATTTCCGGTAGGAGGTGTGTGGCTCTGAAGTCTGCTCAGTGGGGGCCCCTGGTATTCCTGGGAGGATGGAGCGGGGATTTGGAGGAGATTCCCATGACTGGAGCCAGACAGTTAGAAAGGGTAATTAGTGGGCAAAAGAGGTACAAGGATGGAGGTAGAGGGAGGGCATTGCATAGAGAAAGAAAGGGTGGGTGGTGGTGCACAGGGCTCACGGGGGCATGCATCCCATTGCCACCAGCCTGGACCTGAGCCTATCTGTGGCAAAGCATGCTGGCTTCAAGAGGTGGAGCCTACTTCACCAGCTCCAATAGGCCTTTAGTCCCCTGCTCTGCTCGGTCACCTAGCAATGCACAAAATGTCCTCTCACAGTAAAGCCTCTGGATTAGAACCACAGCGTTGAAACTCTGGACCCACCAACTCCCATTTCTTTCTATGTCCAAGGCACTCAGTACCCCCAAGTCTCAGCTCAGCTTCTATTCTTCGGGTTCTTGCAGTGTAGACCTCATTTTCTGCAGCTAGTTTCGCCCCCCTCTGGGCTGTCCACATTATTTTTACAAGCCCATGACTCCTCAGAGCCCCCTCTCCTCCCCCTAGTCCATCACCCCCTACTTTTCTCTCTGCCAGTAATTGCTTGGGACTAGAGATGGCAGTTCATCAACAGATCTTGGTTGGTCGTATATTTTTGTTGCTTCTGCAACTGCTCTTCCTTTATTATACATGGATTATTTTTATTGTTCACCTGAGTTGGAGAAAATAAAGTGGAGAAACAGCTAGGGCGCCGGGACTCACTCTTTCTGGACAGGGTAGATTATATTTGGGGACCCCGTTTTAAAAATTGTTCTCAAAAGTCACAGCCATACATCCATGTTTTAATTATTAATATTAATATTAATATGATGAAGCAACTCTGTACAAGGACTATATAAAGAGGAAACGTGCTAAAGACAGACATTTGAATAGAGAGTGCTGTACAGAGAACTGGGAAGAAAGATAGGGGAGGGGTAACTACCCATAGGGACTACATTAGGTACTAGCGACAGACACAGAACAGGACACAAATAGACAGAGAAGCTCACTGAAGTCGAGATTAAAGCGAAGGAAAGAGTATTGCATATCTTTGCCCCCCGCCCCACCCCACACACTCCGTTTTGGAGTGTTCTGGTCTCTTTTCTATTAGGCTGTGGGAGTCAGGCCAGGGTGATGGAGCTTGACTCCAGCACCCTAAAGCCTACTAGTCACAGGAAGGGCTCCAAGAAAGGGTATAATAGTCGACCAGGCTGGGGTTGGGGAGTAGTGCCTCATTCCTAGACCCAGCCCTGTGTAGACAACTGGAATGAAGGTGCTCTCAACAAACGTACATGGGTAAAACAAGTGGCGGTGGGAAAGATGTTTGTCAGGTCTCGGGTGCCCAGTGGGAGATGAAGGCATATGATTGTATCTCCTCTCTATAGGGCTGTAATGGTCTGTGAGGCTGCAGGTCTGCAAGTGCAATAGGGAGAGGGGTTGGGCCCAGAAGTTTGCTGGCTTCAGCTGTATGTGTTTGCCCACGTCCTGGCACAACCCTGCACAGGGACTTGAAGCCATGTGCTGTTGGGAGGGTCAGGTACTCTGTGGATTGCTCCTAAGCTATGGAGACGCCCCCTTGCAGGAAACACTCCAAACTAGCAAGCCAGTTTCACACTGTCCAGGCTGCCTTTAAGTCCCATCAGGCTGCTGTTTCTTACCCCTCTTGCTGCCACAAGGGTGGGAGAGCAGGTGCAGGGTTGGAGGACTCAGAGAAATAAAAACGGAGTGCATGAAAACTGATGGGCTCTTCCCACTGCCCCTCTCTCAGGAGCCAGCCCAGGATCCATGGGACTGGGATCTGCGCTGGAGTTTGAAGGGGTTTATGGATAAAAGCCCTTCCCAGGTAGAGAAGCCACTCTCTAGCCACCAACTGCTCCTAGGGAAGTGCCTCCCGTCCCCTGCTGCGGTCCATGCACTCAGCAGTTTGCTGGCCTGGAGGCGGAGGAAGCGGGCCTTGAGACAAAGGGCAATGTTGGGGGGCGGGTAGGGGAAAATAGAGAATGGAGTTGGGTGGGGAACTGCAGCGCCCCCCTCCTTCATTGTCACCGGCCTGGGAAATGGGGGCTGAGTGGGGCCTCCACAGCCGGGTATCCCCTTTAAGGGCTGATTCTCCTCCTGCCTCGTAAATTACGCTAGTCCAGCCTCAGGCCGGCCGTGACCGTGAACGCCAGCAGGGAAGGGAGAATCAGCAGCCGCTGCTGTGGATGTCAGAAACTCTGCCTGGCAATAAGTGCCTCGAAGCCCTTTCCAGAATCTCTTGGGCTTCTCAGAAGGCCAGGTGGGGGTCTCTGGGGTGGCTACTGAACCTGTAGTGCCATCTTCTTGGCTCTCCTTTCTCTGCTCGCCGCTTTGGCCCGGCAGCCTTAGGCGGCGGGAAGCGTGGGTAGCATCACACCTGTGAGCCGGGGTTCGCCCAGGGCGGGCAGGGGACTCGGGACAGGGCTGGGGACCAGGAGACCGTTCAGGCAACCCATGCTAGAGGGAACATAAGGCTGATGGTCGCTTTGTCCGTAGCCCGGTCTGCCAACGAGGGTGCTTCAGCCCCCTGTGTCCAGGCCTGGAGGACCCAGACTTTGGCCCGGCAGACTTTGCAGGAAGAGCAGACTTTGGGCTTTGCAGATTAGTCTTTTCTCCCACGCTGCACTTTCTCCTCAGTTCCTCCCTTCCTTCTACCCGGCCAGAGCTATCCTAACCTGCTCTCTAAGCTGACCCTCCACTGCTGGTCCCTCCTCCCAACCTCACCTAGCCCCACCAACTATGAGTCTGGGTGCCTTCTTTCCACTGTCCTCACCCTCCTCTACTCCAGGTAGAGATTTAAGCCTCGGAAGGAAAGTGGAGGAAAGGGGCACCTAGGCCACTGTTTCTCCAGATTCTGGCCTGACGCGGAGATGCGGCACCCCAGTCCCGCCTCAAATAAACCAGCCCCCTCGGCGGTCAGTGCCCCAGTGTTTCCTGTCCCTGCCACCTTCTGGCATTTGTGGGCCTCCCCTCTCCCCTGGCTGGGTTTCCTCCCTTCTCTCTGGGACCTGGCAGGGCCTTGGGGGGATGTGAGTGGGAGGGAACCTTGAATAAAACAGACAAGAGGGAGGGCCTGCCAGAGACAACTGGCGTTCTAAGCGGGGACACTGTCCCAGGCGGCGCCCCCTCTTGCTCTTTGCCAGGACAGGCTCAGTCTGGGGCTGGCGCCCGTGTCCTGCCCCCTAAAAGAAGGAGAGAGCTTGCTCCCTCAACAGAAGTCTTTTCTTTTTCATTCTCCGATTCTGAAACCAGATCTTGACCTGCTGGTCACTAAGATTCAAGCGGTCCGAGAGTTCCCTCCGGCGTTGGCGTGTGATGAACTCGTTGACCAGAAACTCGCCCTCCAGCTCCGCCAGCTGCAACTTCGAATAGGGCTTGCGCTTCTTCCGTGAGCGGCTGTGGATCGGGTACCAGGGCGCGCCTGGGTGGAGATGAACCGCAGGGTTGGCCAGAGCGTCAAGGGATGACCAGACCCCTCACGCCTTGGCCTCACAACAGACCCCAGACCCTTCCTTTTTCTTCTTGCCTCCAAGCAGTCTCAGAGCCTCTTGTGCCCAAACCACCCCCACCAGTACTCCCATCTCATCACTCTTTCCTTTCACTCCTTGCCTCCTCAACCCTGCTTCCTGCCTAGTGTCTGTGACCCTTCTCTGTTGCCGTCCACTTATCCCCAAACCTCTCCCTATTTCCTGGCATGGCCCCTCCACACAACCGAATCCCCATCAGTTAGAACACACATGGGCAACTGGTGGGGAGTGAACAGTGTCCACTGGTGTTCCTTTTAAAAAAATGTAGGTGAGGAGGGCCTGTGGGAAGGCAGAGGGAGAGGTGCCTAGAGAGAAGAACCGGGATCTTCTTCCCACCTCCTTAAACCCAGGCCTGGGGAAGTCTCGGTCAGAATCCCCCTTCTCCCGAGCTCCCTACCCTCTCCAGCCGCAGGCTAATGAAAAAGGAAATCTCTCCAGTTCTTTTATGGGGATGTTTACATGTTTATAGGGCACCCCCCCATACACACTTCTTTTAAAAAGAAGCGCCAGCTCACGGCGCATTCTGTCATCCCAGGCAGCCCTAGCTTGGTCCTTCCCTGCCCGCCTCGGAAAGAAGTCCGATCTGCGTAATCGGCACTCTCGGGCCGGGGTCCTTACCGCTGGCCGAGAGTCCGCCGCCGGGGTTCAGTGGCGATACCAAGCTGCCCGGGTCGCCTGTGCCGGCGCCCTTGTTGCCCTCGTTGAGTAGGGACGAACTGGAGTCGGATTCCAGCGATTGACACGAGGGTGGGTCGTGCGGGGGTCCGGTGCCGCCGTCGCCACCCCCGCCGCCTGCTGCGTAGTCGTACTTGAAGCCGAGCGCTGGCGGCCCCGACGGCTCCAGCGGCAGCAGCGCTGCCCCCGGCCCGGCTCCCGGGTCGCGCCCGCGCTCCTCGCGCTTCAGGCCCCCGCCGCCGCCTTCGGCGCACGGCTCGCGGTAGTAACTCTTGCTGTCCTCCACGCGTGCCAGCTCGCACGTGCGGCCGAAGGGCGGGTTGAGTGACACTGGGCTGCCGAGATAGGGCTGCGGGTAGCCATTGCACGGCTCAGCCGACGGCCAGGGCAGCGAGCACACGTTGTCGCGGCGTGGGTAGGACAGCGAGGGCAGCCCGGGGAGTTGCGCCCCGGACGCGCGGAAGTTGGGGAAGTAGAAGGTGTCTCCCGTGTGGATATTCACCAGCGGCCCCACAAACCCAGGATTCAGGAGATTATGCTCGCCCATTTCCGCGGGGCCAGACCGGCAGCTTCTACTTTATTGCTATCTGACATTAAACATAGTTAAACCTGCACCGGCCACCCATTGGCCGCCCTGCTCACGTGGGCGCCGCCGCCAGGGGGAGGGGTGGGGACAGCCGACTCCCCCCTCGCCCCGCACCAATTCCAACTTCCCCTTCCCCAATCCCGGGTGGGGGTGGGGGACGAAGGGCGGGGGCAGGTTTATTCGCTGGATTCTGGTTTTTTTTTTTTTTTTTCTTTTTTAAATCATATAAAACCTAGCGCAGAAGAGTGAAACAATCGCCTGACACGGGGCGAGAGGAGAAAAGCCACACCAAAAATACCGGCACACATACGCCCCTGCACCCCTCACACCCCTCCCAGATGTATTATCTTATCGCCAACAGCTGGCCAAGCACAGCCCGTCCCTCTTTAATTAGCTCCTTTATTAACTAAAACCGTTGGAATTTACAATATCTCCCCAATAAATTACTATTAGATATTGTGTCATATAAAGTTTACTGGCTGTTTAAGGAGACGGATGAGCCCTTTGGCTCAGGGTTTATTTACAGTAGAGGCGAAGTAGGGGTAAGGACAGGTTTCCCTGCAGCTATCTTTCCCAGCCTGGCTGCTTCTGTGCTCCTCTTTATCAGCTTTCTCCTTAGGAATTTGGACAGATATTTGGGGTCCTCTCATCCAACCAGGTTTTTAAGAAAATTGATAATGCTGGCTCTTTGCTCCCTGCTCTGGGAGACAGGAGTCGCCCACCCACCTTCTCTCACTGTTACAGGAAGGCTGTGGAAGGGAGCAGAAAAAGGAGGTGCCCAGCTCGGTGTGGACCTGCCTGCCTGCTCTTGAAAATCTGGGAGTTTGAGCAACTCTTTCACTGTGACTTCTGGGGCACTGAGGGACTTTTGAGAACTCCTGGAATTTTTGTAGCAGGAGGCCTAGGGCCCTCAGCAGGGTTTGGCTAGTCAGCCTTAAAGGCGCTTGAGTCTCACCCAGAAGGAGACACCCACACCCCAGAACCTGCGGCCTGCCTCAGGGACCATCAGTGGGCTTCTGAGGCAGGCTGGGGTAAAGGGCAGAACCCTGGAGAGTTATCTGGGGGGGGGGGGATAAAATTGTGTTTATGGTGCAACCCTCAGAGCCTCTTTCCAGGGAGGGCTGAGCCCCCAAACTTGGTCACTGAGGACATAATCCACACTGGTAAAACCACAATCAGATCTCAACTAGGTATATAGAACATGAGCAAGAGGATTTAAAAGAAAAGCAAAATCCTTCCCCAGAGATGCATCCTACTGGAGCCATAGTAGAAAAAAATACTCAGATTTCTGGGTGATTGTTGCACCTCTTTAAGTAGTACAATAGATAAAAACAGCTTATTAAACGTACAGATAAAAAAGGAAAAATCACAGACAATTGGAGAGATGGAGAGAAAAACCTACATCGGTGAAAGTTACATATCTGAGAATTAGCCACAACTGCAAAAGTAGACCGAAGTGGAGAAGATTGTCATCTCTCTCTTTTTCTCCCGCGCCCTCCCCTCTCTCCTCGGCAGGACGCGGCAGAGAGAAACACGGATTCTTCGAATTCCACCGTTCCCCGAGCGATTTCATATCCCAAATCATAGCTGCTCACTCCGACAGAAATGTGTCCCCGCGGGCGCCGCCCTTCCCCGCGCAGCAGCTCGGCGCCCGCAGCTCGGCGCCCGCCCCTAGCCCCGCTTGGCGGGTTCCCCTTCGGAGCCTCCGCGCCTGGCTTCAGAAGGTTCGCCTCGCCCCTCCCGCCCCCAGGAGCCCGCCCTGTGCCTGCCCCACTTGCCGAACCCGGGCCCAGCTGTGGGATGCCAGCACCGCTGTCAGCCTCTGGGCGCAGCCGGGAGGGCCACGGGCGCCAAGGCTGGAGATTAGCCCTGGATTAGCCTTTCCGTGCTGACTTGATTAAGGGGCTGGGAGGCTGCGGAGAGGAGCATCCTTCAGCTAGGTGCAAATTCCATGTCAGAGCATCTCCAACATCTTATTTATCTCTCCTGTTCGAGGTGCACTAAGGAGAGCCATTTACAATTTGGTTTTTAAATCTTTTACTTGGGGATTATTTCTGGTCATAAAGAGGGTGTGACTTTAATATTGCTGGATTTCAATCGGAACACTGCACTGGCAATGAGGTCTCCACCCAGGCTCTCCAGACCTCGGCTCAATTGCTATTGTTGCTTACAAGGCTTGCCGAGCTGGCCTTGCCGAATAATCATTAGCCTTTGTGGGGTAGGGTCTCCTCTGCATTCTCTTTTCCCTTTTCAAGTGAATCTAATCTCAATAAAATAAAATTTAAAAAAATAAAAGGAGGGGGTGGGGGACCCAGGAGGAAGATCTCAGCCTCTCTCCATCCCTTCCCAGCTCAAAAATCTGAGCTCTTCCTGCTGCCCTCCTGGGCCTGACTGCTGAGTGCACCGAGCAGTGGCCACGGGGCGGCAGATGCAATGCTGGGGAGATGCGGATGGGGCGAGGTTTCCGTCTTCCAGACATGCATTTCTTCCAGCCCGATTTGTCCCCATCAGAACAGGCAGTTTACTCCGGGTTTCAGACTCTGGGCACAGATGGACGCACAAACCCTTCTTTATTCCGTGCAGCCGGTCCTGACTTCTTTCAGGGAGACCTGCCAAGAGCCATCAGAACAATTCGAATCCCCGGAGTCCCACTCTGAGGCCAATGCGAACCTGGGGATTTTCAGGACCCTTTGGGGGACTCAGGCAATCTAAGCATTCAGTCTCCCTATGTATCATAGCGGCTCCGAGTAGCCCAGCCGCAGCTCAGATGCCTCTTTCTCAATCGCACTCAGACAAAAAACGCGGCTCCCAACCTGGATCCCCGGGGCCGGCGGGAGGCTAGGGTGAGAAGCTTCGAATCTCAATCCAGCCTACGCAAGAGCTGCTGGGGAGCGGGCTGAGGGTGGATGAGGAGACTAGGAAGGACTCGCAGCCCAAGCGTGGGCAGCTGCGTTTCGCCGGGTTTAATACGCCGAACTCCGCTGCTCACACGCAAGACCATCTTGGTCAACAGCAGAGCAATTGGATGTCCAAACTCTCCCACACATTCATCAAATCACAAGGCTAGAAGGGGCGGCTTGCCTGCTGGTCCCTAGGCCACTGGCTCCCGCCGCAGCTGGCCAGGCTCAACCATGCCCGCTCATTAACTCGAGGGTTAATTAAAGCTGAAGGCAAGGATACAGTCCAAGGCTTTCCTTGAAGATCCAAGGCAGCCCACGTCCTTCAGCGCATCCACCAGATGCCCCTGCGTCTCTCCCACACCTCCTCTGTCCGTGCCTCCGTCACTACAGCATCCTCGCAGCCTCTACTGCCCGGCAACAGCAGTTAATTATAAAATCTACGCCAGCTCTAGGGGCTGGGGAAAAGCGGCTGCGGGAGGCATAGGCCGCGGAATCAGCTTTGAGCAGCTGCGTTCGTGCTCCCGCGACAACCCAGGGTCGGGAATTACAGGCGCGGTGCTGCCTTCTCTGGACAGTCGAGAGGCCGCGGAGGCCCAGTTCAAGGTCACTGCCTCGTCTGCACAAAGCGGTTCTGCCGCGTATGCAAATGAGGCAGGGCCAGGGCCCCTACAGAAACGGACTGAGGCTCTGCGCCGCCGGCTGCGGACCGGATGAAAAGCTACAGTTCGGGTGCGCCTGGGCGCCGCCCAATTCCTTGACCCGGTCCATCCATCTCTCCTCTGTGGAGCAGCGCAGGCTTGGACCCGACCTTGGTCGGGTTCACCAGGGCTGGGTAGGGGTAAGGGGTTCATTCTCCACTTCCATCACTTTATGGGTTCCTCTAGGGGTCGGAGCTCACCTGGCTCCCAGGTTTCTCTGGGTCCTGGTGTCCAGGACCTAGAGATCAAGTTGGGAGACCCTTACTCCAATGCTGCTTTCTAGTGATCTGCAAGCAGGAGGACTGGTTGGCTTAGAGGAAGGTGGAGAGAGGAAGCCCAGGCAGGCTTCAGCCCCGACCTCCTCGGAGCTTGCGGCTCTTCTGGGCCCCTTTTCACCAAATCCTGCCAGCCCGATTGCCATTCAGAAAATGGGGAGAGGGGAGAGTGCCTAGGCGAGGCCATTTCTTCACACAGACACCCCACCTGATCGCTCCTATGCAAGCCTCCTTTCCGCTTTTCTCAGTCCTTTCGGCGGCGCGCTAACGGTTAAATACACCGCTGCTCTGACATTTTCCCCCTCCGCCAGCAGAGGATCTCCTCCGCCTAGTGAATTACTGAGTGTCAGGAAAGGTGTTGGGAACAAGTTTCTTAAAAAGACTCATCAAACACCACACCCACAACCGCCTGTAGCGCAGTTCCCAGCCCCAGGCCTGGTAGCCACGAACCAGGAAGCTGGGTTGGGGGTGGGGATGAGGACCGCCCCGAGCGCCCTCGCCCCTCGCCCGGGCCGCTGACTCTGACCGTGCCCACAGACCAGGCCCAGCTGTAAAGGGGGCCTGAGATCTGCTTGTGGTCTGCTCAGTATGGGTACCCGTCCGTTTCCCAAACCGAGAGCCCCAGTCCCGGCCCAGGGGCGCCAGGAGATTGGGGTTGGAGCAACCTCGGCCCTGGAGGCTGGTGGGGGTGTGAGAATGTACTGCCAACGCTGAAGGTGGCTGCCCCGGGAAGGATGGGGGGGCACTTACCTTTGGAGATCGAAGAGGCCGAGGGGCGGGGGTTTTCAGCCTGCAGAAACCTTGTGGATGCCCCCTCCCTCAGGCCGCCCGCAGGCCTAGGAGGTATCCGAGGGGCGGGGCGGGGAGAGGCGGAGGGATCGGCCAGCGGCAGGCGCAGGAGCTGAGTTGCTGGAGCATCTCTGGAGAGGCCGCCTTTTATGGGCGTTATTAGCGCCCCTGTCTAGACTGGAGACGACACCTCCTCTGCGTGTAAACAGAAGCGGCGGGCCCAGGCGGGAAGGGGGATGTCGCCTCCAAGGGGTAAGCGGCCCTCCCCTTCTCTGGCCACCGGAAGATCAAGGCCTTTTCTACCCTCCCCCCTTTCCCTCTGCTCCCTGTGATGTCAAGGTCAGAAAGACCTAGTCATGGTCAAGGCTAAAAGAGGAAGAGCCTGGTTGGTTGTGAAAAGGCACTGGCCCCCTCCTCCTCCTCCTCCCAGAAGCCCTGGCTCCCCAGGGCCCCTCAATCCTCCACCAACTAGGGTCTAGATGCACATCTGCCTGAACCGGCACTTGCAGTTTGCTTGAGGATGGGCCAGGTACCAAGATACTCAGGCAGATCCTTTGGTGCTCTCTTTGGAACAGGATGAAACCTCAGAGGGGGCTGCTGCAGGAACCCCAGCTCCAATAGGAGGGCCTTTTAGGGAGATGGTGCCTCCTAACCACATTGGCCTGCTGCCCCCTCCCCTCCACTGCTGACCCAGCTGTCTGTGGATTAAACTCAGGAGAAGATGATCTCAGGAGGGATCTGCGAGAGAACTGCTGGTCTTGTTCCCTCAGGTGGGTTCTGGGCATGGGACTACTGGCTGATTGGCCTATATAGCAATGGCCCTGGGTCTGAAACTAATGCCGGTGAGGAAGAAATTTTCCTCAAAAAACTCAGGAAAGGATCATCCTGGGAGAGTGACCTTCATACGAGAGTCCTGTGAGGCCAAGCCCACCTAGGCACTCAGCCCTGGCATCAGACTGTGAGAAAGACATTAGGAGCCTCCGTCCCTCAGTGTGTCAGTTTTCAGGAGGAAACCTCTGTGTTTACAGCCTTTTATATCTCCCTGACGCCCTGATGCCCTCATGAAGCCTTATTCTAACAAACACTAGAGACTAGCCTCTGAGAGAATGACCTCTTATAGGTACAAGTAAAGAGGAGAGAATTTGCTCTGCACCCTGAGATGATTATCCAGGCTGACAACATTCTTATTTATACATTTACACACAGAGACGCAGGAATTCTCTACTGCTCAAGGACACACACACACGCACACACACTCACTTACCTTCCAGGAATATCTCACAGAGCCCCCAACCCCCATTGATCACAATACCAACTCTTATTGGGAAATACTAACACAGTCAGGCAAAGAATGATGCATTTCTCAACACTGTCCTCCCAGAACACAAACACATACACTCACACAGTGTTTGTTTGCTCTTATAAGAGCTGCATGGGCAAAGCCAAAATTAATCCAGCCATGGTGATCCTGGTAATCCTCCTTCAAAATCAATCTGGGTATGTTTAATGGAGTGCCTGAGAGGGTCCTGCACACCCTGGCACACTAGAACCGCAGTCCTTCTTGCCTTCTCAGTATCCCAGTACACCCCAAATAAAGTCTGCAAGCTTTCCTCTTCCTTTCCGTCAGCCCTCTGGGGTCTTGTATGGTTTCTACAGTATGGGAAGACCTGACTTTTTTTATTGTTTGAGAAAGGGTGTCCATGTGTTGTCCAAGCAGGCTAAAACTTCGGGACTCAAGTGATCCTTTTATCTCAGCCTCCCAAGCACCTGGGACTGCAGGCACACACCACTGTACCCGGATAAGACGTAATCATTTGCTTACTTGTGGGTCTGGATGCAGAAGTAGAAAAATCCCTGGGAGAACTCTAGATTTTTCTTTATCCACTGAGTCCCCAGCTTCCACTCTGTCTACAGTTGTATCATGGGACGACCCTAAACAGTAAAGAGGACTGGGGACTCACGCCAAAGAGCACCATTGTTCTTGCCCAAACATACTCAGTCTCCAATTCAGGAGAGATCGGGGGTTTTTGGAGAGAGGGTAGTTGGTGGGAAGAGATGGGAGATGGAATTCAGAGTGAATAAGACTCTTCCTTGGAGAGTCACCTATTCCCTCTGAAATCTCTGACCAGTGCGTGGTTCACTGGTGCTCAGTCCAGAGTTCTGATGAGTAGAACAGAACTGGCAGTCACATCAGGAGCAAAGTCTCCACCACCATGAGGGTGAACTGGAAGGCTCTTGGGTTCTTTGTCTTTCAGACTCTGTGTGTGTGTGTGTATGTGTGTGTGTGTGTGTGTGTGTGTGAGAGAGAGAGAGAGAGAGAGAGAGTGTTTCACCCCCATAAACATTTATTTAAATGAAATTTTAAAAGCTTCAACACCATCAGGCAAAGAGAAAACGGAGAACTCTGATTTCCAACCTGATATCTCCGCCTCCAGTCTTTCTGTGTCTCGGGAGAGGAAAAATATTATATATAAATAAAAATTGCTGCAGTAAAGATTTAATCTGAGATAACATTGTTTTAGGCTATATTGCTTTTTAAAAGTCTCTTAACCTGACAACTTAACGATCTCATTAACTCTGCCAGATAGGGAGATAGGCACAGACGCGACAAGCAAAACAAATTAGTGGCAGCATCTACACAGGTTCCTGATTGCCTGGAAGAACAGAGTTCCCAGGAATGTTAGAGAGCGAAAGTAGGGCTGGCTTGGCAAACGAGGGGCCCAAAGGGTACTAGCATTACAACCACTCTGTATGGGTTGATAAGGGAAAGAAAATAGCACAGCCTGGAAAAGCTGAGCTCAGCTCAAAGCTGGCCCTGGCAGGCTGTATAAACCCCATTCCAACCCCAACCCCAGCCCTGAACTGGCCAGAGATTTGGTACCCTCTGGGAGCAGTAGGACTCCAGAGGCCTAATGTTAGCTTCCCATTCCTGTTGCCACCCCTAGGCCACCCAGTTCCTGGGTGGGATGCTACCTTCTTAGCACCCAGAACCACATCTGAGTCCCAACTGGTGTGTGTGTGTGTGTGTGTGTGTGTGTGTGTGTGTGTGTGTTGCTGGGATCAAAGCCAGGGCCCTGCGCAAGGCAGATAAGTGCTCTACCACTGAGCTATCCCCAACCCTGAGCCCCACTATTAATGGAATGGCCAACAAAGTCCTTTTCTCACTTACCTACTTCCAGGGATTTCAACGGTAGAGCACATCTTTCCTGTCCCCACCCCTGCATAAGCGCCTCTAAATTGGGGATCAGGATAGGAAGTTTCCTTTTGTCTAGATAGTGGAGATAACCAAAATAGCTAAGAAATGTAAGTGCAGCAAAATATAGGTTGGTGATCTACCAAGCTAGGGATGATGTCTATATTCATTCCCCTGCTCACTCTCGGCTGAGTTAGAATGTCCACGGATATGGTGGACTGTACCCCAAAGAGCCAGTAGACAGAAGGGGCTTCAGAAGGAATCTGAGCAATAAAATCAAGGCAAAAAAAGATATTTATTTTAAAAACAGGTTTATGGGTTGTTTTTGCATTCAGTACATTGTCATCCAGACATCACAATACTATATACAGATACACAACATTTTAAAAAAAGAGCCTATTTCAGATGGACATTTCAAAAGAACACTGTTTTGTAATGTGCCAGTGGGACAGGAGGAGGGGAAAGGGGCCCCCCACAGCACCAAGTTGGCTTTCAAGGAGGGTAATATTAGGCAGCATCTACATTTAGGCAGCTAATTGGGGGGCCAGTTATTTTAGCCTCCTAGATTAGCTCCTCTAGCTTTCCTTGGGAAATCAACAGAAGTGAAAGTGGGAAGCCTCTGCCAAGGTATTGCTGTGATGGATTTGTGGCTGGCCAGGAACTTTGCTGCGGTACCCACTCTCCATCCCCTTGGAAGAGAAGTTGATCCTTAAGAAAAAGTTCTGCTTCTGAGCTTGGCCTAATTCCAAACCTCACTAGGAGACAGGAGAGCTAAACTGCATTTAGCAGCCTGGTTGGAGTTTTTGTCCTCCTGGGATTTCCACATGACTGGGAGAGCAGAGCACTTGGGAGGGCAAAGACAGCTCTAAGAAGGGAAATTATTTCTGGGTTGGGTGGAGCTAGCGGCTACACTAACTCCAGCTTTTGTTGAAACAGGAAAGAAAGAAAACCTACAAGCTCCAAGCATGGTCTGTACTCCAATCACGCTGCCAAGTCCCTAATAATTATCATTAATATTAACATGACTTTTAAAATATACACAGAAAATCATAACTGGGAAATCTTGCCTACGGAGTGTGGGAGGGATAGAGGAAAGGAGGAACTGGAAGGGGAGTATGAGCTCACCAGATCCTGCACCCAAGCTGCAGCCTTAAGGAAGGTCATCTACCGTCCTGGGCATAGGAAGGGGCAAGAATGGAGTCATTCAGGATCTCCCAGCCCTGCTTTGGTTGGAATGATTGGGCTCTCCGCTGACAGCTTTTTGGTGAGGTCAGGAGCCAGGGCCAAGGGGTGTGGAGGCCGACAGTCTTCCTCCCACAGCCCACCCAGACCCACCTCCCAAGCTGCTGATATACTGTGGGTATCATCTGGATAAGGTGGAGGTGGGGATGGGAAAGGGCCTAGGGTAAGGCCGAGCGCTTCCTCGAAGACTCTGCCGCTGCCTCCCCGCGCAAGCGCAAGCGCGCCCGCAGTTCCTCTCCCTTGTTAACATTAAATACTTTCTGCACCAGCGCAGGGTCCGTGGTCCTTCAATGGGTTCGGTTATGGTACAAAGCGGAGACATAAATAGACGGGGCGGGTGGCCTGGTGGGCGGTCAGGTGGAGTGAAGATGAGGCGCTTTCGATTTGCTGACCACCTTCTTTTCTTTCACCCGCCGGTTCTGGAACCAGATGGTGACTTGGCGCTCGGAGAGGTTCGTGGTGGCCGAGATGCGCCGGCGCTTCTCTTTGGTGATGAACTTGCTAGCCGCATACTCCTTCTCTAGCTCCTTCAGCTGCACCTTAGTGTAGGGCACACGTTTCTTGCGCCCGCGCCGGTAGCTGCTCACCTCGGGCTGTAGGGGAACCACGTCTGGGGGAGGGCGAGAGAGAAGGCGGGCGGGAGGAAGTGAGGTGCGAGGCTGGACCCGGTAGGGCCCGCGAGGCTGCCCAGGCACAGGATTTGGGCAACGACACAACGGGTGCTGTCGGATTTCTCTGCCTGATGAAGCCCTCTAATCCTTTGCACCTCAGTTATTAGCAAGGCCACAAATTGGGAAGTCGCTGGGATAACTGCCTTCTAGGCTACAAACTTTAAGAAAAAGGGGCTCCCCAAACTAATCAAGATAGTATTTTGATGCAATATTTAAAAAAAATCAAATGGAATGCAAAAAAAACACATGATGAACAAAATACCAATTTTTAAGCAAACACAGGGTCAGTATTACTGATTTTTACTTTTTCCTCAGGCTCCAATATGGGTGTTGACAGCACTAGCTAACAAGGAACCTTGAACACTTTGAGGGGATCTTCCAAATTCCCCCTGCCCTGCCCTGCCTGCAGGATTCTGGGTATTTGGAAAAATGCCTTCTTCCAGCAGTTAGCTCATCTGGATGCCTATCAGCCTGTACTCGACCCCACTGTCTGAGGAAGGAGTTCTGCAGTATGTTTGTAGCGGGCATAGCAGGCAGAGGGCAGCTTCAGTGGGCACAGATCAAGACAGTCCTCATGTCTTTGGACACTGGCGCTACACTAGGGACTGGAAGCACCACCTCAGGAAAGGAAGAATGCGTCCAGGTGAAGGCGGCCTGCTTGGGAGGCTGACTGCTCTAGAAATGGGGTAGGGGAGGGTCAGTGTTGTTAACCACACCCAAGTTGGGAGGTCCTGCCTTGAAATATATGAAATCAGGTCCTTAGAGACAAAGGATTCACACTCAGGTCCCAATAAAACAGAGCAAACTCCATTCCAACCTCTCACCCATTCCCTTCCTTCAAGGATGAAGGAAACTGTCTATACACCAACCCTAACCTGAAACCCTAACATCCTCATCTCAAGAACTACTAGTTCAGTTTCTTCAGGCTCTGAGAATTTCACAGGAACTAAAAACAATATACACGATTTATTCCCATCGTCCACTCCCCACCCTCACCCCTGGCAGTAAAAACTCATAGTAATACTTTTAAGGGGAAGTGGGAATGAAGGAGATTATCTGAATAACAGCTCTCAATTTTTCCCATGTGTTAGGTTTCATCAGGCAGAACCTAATGAGGGGGACTGGATATATGGGGTTTCTTCTTCAATCATACTGTTCTCTGAAACCGGAGACCCAGCCCAGGGTGAAGATACCGTGTTTCTCCTGAAATGCTTCCCCACACCCTGCTTTCACAAAATACCTTCCTTATACCAATTCCCATTGGGTCTACAGGGTACAGGATGAGGAGAGAAGAGACCACGATCAAAACCACGGGGGAAAAACACTCAGGAAAAAAAATGGCAGCAAGGATGGAGGGGTCCAATGGCTTGCTTTGGCTGTCTTCATGATAATAATTTCTCGAGAAAATTGTCCAGCTTGTCATTTTTCTCTGCTTTTGTGTAAATAAGCCAAGTTTTGTTTTTTTTTTAAATCTGAAAAACAAACACCTTAACTTTAACAGACAAGATCATTTGGGCTAAAAAAGCATTTTTGTACAATATAATTTTAAAAAATCTTTCAGTTCTCAAATTGTTTTCTTCGTAGAGATACACGCATGACTGGGGAAACTGATGATTCAGGAAGGAGAAAAATGAATGGGGCGAGAAGTGACGCCATGAGCTTTTCTTTTTAAATCCTTCGAACATTTTTTCACGTTTACTTTATTAAACCCCTTTATAAAACCTGGATGAACAAAATGATGGAGACCCAGAGTGGGTAAAAGAACTTAAATCACAGGACAAGATTTTAAATGCACACCTTTCTGACTCTTAGATAATGATACAATGTATTTTAAAATGGAAATAGTTCACCTAAAACAACCCAGCTTTAACACACCTCTTTTTCCTTGGAGAGCCAAGTAGACTAAAGGTGGGTTTAGTTTCTGAATTAACCGCATACTGGTCCCTGGATTTGTTTTCCAACCTGACTTTCTGTAAACTCTCGTAATTACTTACTCAACTGCAGCACCCTAAACTCCAACTCTAAATTTCCAATGATATTTAATCAACCCAATCCTAAAAAAAAAAAAAAATCAGTTTAAGAAGTAGGCAAGTGGTCTGAATTGATTACTTTTCTCTATAGGATGCTAAGGATTGATTTGGCTAAGTTTCATGCATTAGACCAGGCTGCATATTGTTCTGACCTCCTCTGGAGATAACTCCAGTCCTGCTTTCTCAAAGAAGCCCCCTTTCATTGTCTGCTGGCTGTGGGAGGGAAATGGAAACTACAGATATGAAGACATCTGATACCTCGAGCTGTGTCTACACTGCCTACAGTGAGTAAGTAAGGACTTGGCTATTAATTTCACAATCACTCCTTCCCTGGTCTCTTCTAGATCACATATACCAATCCCTTTATACCTGGGAGTGTAATCAACACGTTGGAGAAAGAATAAAAATCAGATCAATGCTCAGCCACAGCTTTCTCTTGGGATTGCAAAGGACTTTCTGTGTACAGGTCCCACAGTCTACCCACTTTTTTTTTTTTGGGTGGTACTGAGAATAGAACTCAGGACCTTGGGCTTCTCCGGCAGGCGCTTGTGCCGCTGAGCTATATCCCCAGCAATCTACCCACTGGATTACCCACCCTCAAAAGCAGGCTCTGGGCTCTGAAGAGTATATTATCCAGATAGAAATCCCATGAGCTGCTCTTCTCAACCCAAATACACTCACTGTTGCTTTCTCTCTTTTTCTCCTTCAACCCCATCTTTTTTTTCTCTCTCTTCCCTAATTCTCTCCCGGAAATTCTGTTTCTCTTGAGAAAAGAAAAGAAAAAAGAGAAGGAAAATACTTTTATACTCACTATAGGGAGAAAAAAAAACCCAGCAATGAAGCAAGGGTCTGTATAATTGGGAGAAGGAAGAAGCCACAACACATCTCGGCCCTAATTATCTGGATATTTCTGAACAATTGCCTCCATCTCTCAGACCAGCCCAGACTGCCATAGATGAGGTTTCTCAGAGCCAGAGGCATTGCAGAGAGACAGTGGTGTTTATGCCTAGATGTTGCCGAACAAACCATAATTGCATAGACAGAGTTATCTGGAAATCTCACTGCTTCTAAAAGATCTGTGTGGGTAGAAAGATGGAGGGTGTCTGAAGATAATTTCTTTTTCATCTGCCTCCTGCCTGGACCTCTGCACTCACAGAGACATACCAGCCAGGCTGTTTCCACACACAGAAGTGTGAGCACAAAGCTGCTGAGGCACCCTGGGTTTTATATCCATTTCTATGCCGTCATTTGCAAGCGTATTAAATCTCAGTTGGGCTGTATTTTTTTTAATTTCAAAGATATTTTTCTCTAGGAGGCTGTGATCAAAAAGTGTTTATTTTAAATGAAGTTTTTTCTTTTAAAAACCTTCGAAATGTTTGTTTTGCTTAAAGATGTTTCTGAGCTTCTCTCCAATCTCACCCTTACCGAGATAACAGAGCATCTTTCTCTTTCATCTCTTTTCTCTAAACCTTTGCCCATTGTTGTGGGCCTTTGCCCCAAACCACTTTGGACCTGGTGGGCACCTGCTCCCTGCCCAAGGGCCCCTTGACATGACCCATGGGCTCTACTGTCCCAGGAATTCCTGTTGGACCCTCATCTTCTAAGAGGCTTTCTGTTTTAGTGAGACAGAGAAATAAAGAGCAGCCTCTCTATAGGATACCTACATGCGAACTATCTTCCAGAAATGCATTATGTGTTTCATATTAGGTGGTTAACAAAATTCTTGCAGCCAATTCAGAGGTGACGCATGATACTATATACTAAAATGCCATCATACTCAATGCTGGCAGTCAAGTGGAATGCCTTGTGCTGGTATTGAGTTGTGTTATCCTAAGTAATCTCACAATGTTTACAGGAATGCTATTTACTACATGAACAATATCCAATCACTTTTTTTTTTTTTTGGCAGTACTAGGCATGGAACCCAGGATCTCATGCCTGCTCTAAGCAAGCACTCCACCACTGAGCCAAATCCCCAACCCTTATCCAGTGATTCTTCACTGCCTACCTCTGTTTCCAATCCCTGACGCAGAGGAATTTCAGGCCCACCTTAGGAAGTCTTAGGGTCTGTGCTTTCTAATGAAAATATCCCTAGGCCCAGCATGTACGGGGGACCGCTCTGGGTGGTATGGTAAGACACATCTATGGTTGCTCTGGCCCTCCAACCCTATAGGCCTCAGAAGGGAGGACCATTTCCCACTGAGCTCCGTTTACACGAAGAGTAGCCTCAAATTTGGAATTTTCTAGACCTGGAGAAATTCTGATTTTTCAAACAGAGCAGAACCTAAAGCTTCTGATGTGATTCTGGGAAACCTCGGACTGGTCTTTCTCCCCTGGGGAGTGGTGGAAGTTGCTTTCTTATTCAGACAGTCTCCGCTGGAAAAGGAAAAGGACTTCAGAGCTTCTCTCCGCCCATACACAGCTAGAAGGCACCCAGGAGTCCTCAGCCAGTACCCTAGACCCCAGATTTCCACAGGTCTCCTTCCTCTTCCCCTATCCCAGGCCCCCTTTCTCTCTGGGGCACGGTAAATGACTCTCGACCACTTTATGGGGAGTTGTCAGTGGAAACATTCAGTAGTATTTGAGTTCAAAATACCAGAGAGGCATACTGAAAGAAAATTTTAGATCCCAGGAGAAGGGTTCAAGTCCTCTTCGTTCCACTCCCTCTCCCGAAATTATAGCTCTTCTCCCTAAACAATCAGAACATTCGGGCTGAATTTTAAAAATAAATCAAGAAAAAAGTCCTACATGTCTACGGACTGCAAATTAGATCCCTATTAAAAAAAATTAGTGCCTGAATGATCCTGAAAATTCAGGCAAACAAGAGGAGGTTTCTTAAAATTTCCCCCAATTATCCAGTGGGTTGACGGTTTCGGCCTCGATTTCAAGGCACTGGAGACCCACCCTAACCCATTTCTGGCCGGAACCAGGTTTAGGGACCAGGAACCCTACTTGAGGCTGGAGCGGGCTGGGGGAGGAGTCGAGCGAGCTCCAAACCGGAGCCCGAGCCGGCGGCCGGGCGCTCGGGCGCCTGTGATTGCTTCACTCTCGACCGGGCAGCTCCGAGGAACGTGTCGGAGCAGATTTCTTCCCCAGCGCATTCCTCAGCTCAGCTCGCCTGGCCGGCTCCATCGACAGCCCAGCCGAGCTGGCGCGCCGGGGCCAGACGGCGGGGGTGGCTGGGGCGCGGAGCCCCGGGGCAGGCAGGGCGGGGAGGGGTCCCCAGCAGCGGCAGCGGCGGCGGCGGCGGCGCTAGAGCCCCTTCCTTACCTGGGAAGGGAGACTTCCAGAGGTGGGCGGACTGAGACTGCTCCTTGGAGCAGTACACCTGACTGTCCCAGCCATTGGAGAGAGCCCAGTGCTGGTAGCCTTCGACGGGGATGAGCGCGTCGTGACGCGGCTCCGGGTGCCCGCTGATCCCGGGCACCACCGACACGTCCAGGTAGCCGGGCATCGCCTGGTAGGAGCTGGCGAAGCTGGGGTAGAAGGCGAACTCCTTGGCCCTGGAGGACAGGTCGTCACCCGGCAGGGCGCCCGACGGCTCTGGGTACTTATCGCCCGGGTGGTAAGCGCAAGGCTTCTGCTGCAGGTTCACGTTGTGCGACAGGCGGCAGCCGTAGTAGCTGCCGCCGAATGGGTAGCCATAGCCCAGGGTAGCGCTGGACGAGGTGGGGGGCGCCGGCGGCGGAGCACATTGGCGCGCCGCCTCCGGGGCCGGGATGTCCGTGTAGACAGCGCCCTGAGGGGCGCCCAGAGGAGCCGGCGGGCGGCCCAGCACCGCGTGCGGAAGCAGGTCGCGGCAGTGGCTGGCCGGGCAGCTGCTGCCCAGCCCGTCCATGCTCGGGGCTTTGCCGGGGCTCGCTCCGCTGCAGCCGCCCCCTGCTCCACCCGCGCCACCGCCTCCCCCGCCGCCGCCGCCGCTGCCGCTCTCCGCCGCGCTGTCTTCATAGACGTACATAAGGCTCTCCGGCCAGCGCGGATGCAGGAGCAGCGAAGTCGTCATGACATGATCTGCTCGAGCTTTTTAAAAACTCCACTTGCCAGAGGCTGCGAGCTAGGGAGACACCTCGCTCCCTTTTTCCCTCCCCCCATCCCTCCTCCCTTCCCTCTCCACCCCTCCCCTCCTCCTCCTCGTCGTCCTCCTCCTCCACCTGGTGCTTTTACCTCCCTCCGCTCGGCCCTCTACGCATGCGGAGACACTTCATTAAGAAATCCTCGGCTCCCGCCCGCCTCGGCTCCGCGCTCCTCCTGCGCCCACGTGACGGCGGTCGGCGCACGTGATACCCCGTCTGGGTCTCCTGGGGTTCCCTCCCCTAGAGGTGGGGTGGGGCGAAAAGAAATGAGGTTTTAGCTGATTGGCTTTCAGGAGAGAGAAAGAAGGAGGGAGCTTGGATCTTTAAAGGGACAGGGCGACGCCCCCTGGCAGGCCGGGGAGGAGAGAGAGGCCGAATTTGGCCGACGCAAAGGGGCCTGGGGCGGAGAGGACGGTTCCTGGGCGCCTCCCCCTAGGCTCAGGATGTGCACCAGGGAGACAGAACGCTATCCATTCTCAAACCGATCGCCTGCCTAAGTCCCTAGGTTGGGGCTTGGGGCTAAAAGTGGGGGCGAAACTGGATATGAAAATAATAATAAATGAAGAAACTAGAAATCAGGCAAGATCGCTCCAGCTCCGGCAGGTTTCGTTCCAGCTCACGATTGCAAAGAACCCGACGACGCCTTGCTATGAGCCTTTGATGCCGAGATGTTCCATCCCTGACCGTCACCGCTTTCCCCAAAGCCCCAGTGGTCTGAAAAGGACCTTCTCCTTTCCTCGCTGGTATCGAGAGAGCTGGAGAGATGTGACAGACACAGACTTCGTCACGGGGGTAGAGGGGACGGGGATCGCGCAGCGATGCAATATACTCTGAGGGAGAAACAGAGGAAGAATGAAAGGAGAGAAATGGGGGGCAATACTGACGTTTCAACACGCAATAAAAATTAAAATCTGAAAATGAGATTTTTTTTTTTTCCTCCAAAGAAATGGGAAAGCAGAATTCGGTCTAGGGAAGCAAAAGCCCGTCAGTGCTATGGGAGCGTACCCTCTTGTATATACGCTGGCAAATGTGGAAAATAGGGAAGAATGACGCTGCCTCTTGGCGGGATGGCTCCCACGTGCGGCTCTGGGCAACCCGGAGGTCCGATCTCAGTCCCGCCGGACCCGCCTCCGACGCAGTCCTCAGTTGAACAACCTCTCTAGCTTCCACAGTTTCTTCAGAGGCATCCCATTTTAGCGCGGAGTATTTTCACGTCCTAAAATCATCCCCTATTTCAAAGAAAAATAAAGACCAATTTACTGATTTTTCAGAAGCCCCCTTCTTTCCTCCTAATGCTGGTTCTTGACCAGGACCTCAGTGGAGTGACGCCTGGGGAGGGGGACATCTCTGTGGAATTGAGCCAAGTTCCCTTTCAGCACAGGGCCTTCCAGAGGAGAAGAGGTGTAAGGTGGGGAGGGAAGGGAGAGGGGCTAGGACTGCCCTTTTTTCTGCTTCTGCCACAGGCTTTTAAAAGCTGGGTGTTGGTGCTCACACAGACTATCGCCACACAGTAGGCCACCCCGCCAAGCTGTACCCACTGGATCCCTCAAACCTGAGAGCAATGGCCAGGTCTGCCAGAGACCCCCACCGCAGCCGCCCTCCTCCCTGGAGGGGAAGGTGGTGTTTGATGTCGGAGTGCCCAGAGGTAGGTGAGTTGGGTAAGAAATGCAATTCTTATCAGCGTGATCTTCATCCAGAAGGGCCAGCTTGGAATTCAGAAAGGAGGCTTCGGCTGGACTGGCAGGAGGAGGAAAAACAGAACAGAAAGAGGTCGGAAGCATAAGCACGCCGGCTTGACTGAGCATTGAGGGCCATTATGGTGGGGCGAGGCGAGATAAGCCAAGGGGAAGGTGGGATCTAGCTCCGCCAGGAAAGTGGCTCTGCGGAGCTTGGAGTCCAAGGTCAAGGTAAAATGAGCAAACACAGCCTGGTCGTCTAGACTGCGTCGTGTGACCTTGGCCCCTGGCCCAAGACCGATCTGGGATAGAGGTGGGTGGACCAGGAGGTCTGCCGCGGGTGGTAGAGGTGCTACAGAGGCCCTAGCTGCCCTTCCTGTGAAGTACCCATCCCCTGTGGAGAAACGGGGCGCTGTGGACCCATCTCCATGGTGCCGCCCGGAGAAACAAAGGGCCTGAAGCGCCTGCCCACTCTTGGGGCTCGCTGTGGTCCTGCCTTCTGCCGGGCGTCGTGCCGGACCCACAGGCACGTCTCCAGCCTTTGGAAATAGGGCCAGAGTGGCGGGAAGGATCTGGGTGCAGCACAGCCCAGCAATAAATAAAATTAATAGTATGTTCTTTTCCAGGTTTATATAAGGGCATTAACTATTCCTATTGCAATGAGATATAGATTTAATTAACCCGGCAACTTTACAATTCCCTTTACTAGGGGCACTATGCGGCCAAAATTTAGCGGCGACAGGAAAGAGAAGAAACCAAACTGCCTTCATCCGGAAGACCAGATGAAGATGTAGGTCCCCCAAATCCTTGCGGGGTTAACTGCAGGAGAAAAGGAACTAAAAGGTACTGAGAAGTCCGCAGGCGATGAGCGGCCCCTCCCCACCTTTGCTTGGATCCCCAAGACCCCGGTGCCTACAAACGCAGGCATCGTGACTGGGGCGCGCCAGGATCCAAGAGGGAGGCACGGCCTGGAGCCTGCGGGCGAGCAGTGGAAAGTAAAGTCTTGCTGGTTAATTAACTTTAAGCCTGGGGTCCCTTTTCCCCCTCCCCCGAAATATATGGATCTCGCTGAGACACAAATAAAATCAAATTAAACACTCCAGGAGAATATGCACCACTGGAAACGTAGTAATTACATCTCCGAGGCAACTCCGCCCTAGAAAGCCGGGTGCTGAAACCTTCCGCTGCGATGCTCACCGCACCGCCCCCCACCCCCAAAGCCCCACTGCCGCACCTCCATCCTCCCGGCTTCGCGGAGGAGGCCGCGGGCCACCCGCTCGACTGTGGATGCGGTTTAGGGAACATCAAGCGAAATGAGAAGAAATGTCGCTTCCCCAGTCTCTAGCTGAGCTGCTGGTCTGGGGAGAAAGAAGGGCATTTAAATAAATGAAAGGAAAATGGAAAATGATCCCAGCCCCATCGGGAGTCCCGGCTGTGCTCTAGGCTGCTTTTTCAGAGACTCCTGATCTGTGGGAGCCACTCTGCCTGTAGCTTCATCTGGTGAATCAAGTTCTCAGCTAAGTTCAACTCATCCAACACATGAGGGACACATATTTAATGTACTTTTTCTGTGTGTGTGTGGGTGTGTGTGTGTACATTTGTGGGTTTAGGGATGTGGCCAGGATAGTGCACTGATCCAACACATGCCCCTGTGCATGCAGCCTAAATGTGTTCATGAAGAGACCCAGCTCTGTGTCTAAATCCTCACATACAAATACAGACCTCTGCTTGTCTGCTTATCTGTTTGCACACTTAATTTACATCATGCTCACCTTACTCTCTACTTACCAAGACATCACTCCAAAAATGAAGGGGCAGATATATCTATGTTTTTCTAAAGCTCGGGATGGAATTTCTGACCCACTGCATGAAAGACAAAACCAGAGGTGTAACTTAGCTTTTGCAGCAGCCTGGTACACACACTGGAGGGCTGGGTGTAGCTTGGATTCTAGGGTAGGGAGAAGAATGAAAGAAATAAGGTTAGTGCGTGCCTTATCCAAAGCCCAAATTTACTCGTCTGGAAATTAGGCATCAGTTGATTTTTCTCTCTGTTTCTTTTTCTGCTTCCTCCATATTTCTGGGGGGGGTGGGGAGAAGGAAGGAAGGAAAGAAGGAAGGAAGGAAGGGAGGAAGGAAGAAAAAAAGCAATTGAAGCTCTGAAGCTCCTTTTTTATGGGAGAAATTCCAGTTTAAAAAAAAGGAGGGGGTGGATTGAGACTGTAGGAGAACAAAGAGCCTCATCACCATGGGGTCTGGATTCTGGCCCAGTCTTGGGGCCTTGTAGAGCCAGCATAGAGTTTGGGGGCCCTTTCTTGCTCAGATTCCTGGCTGCAGGCTGGAAGAGGAGATTTGTGCTAGACAGAGGACATAGGGCCTGAGCTATTTAGGTAAGAGAAGAGTGTTTGCAACTGAGCAGCCACTTGCAGAAAGGGGCAGGGGTGGAGGGTTCAGAAAAGGTCTATAAGGGGCACCCTAGAGTTTTGTGTCTGAGTGGGGAAACTCTCCCACATGGGCTGGGGGTGTCTGCAAACAGTGCTATTGGTGGAGAGGGGAAGAAAGTGGCTGCCCTTCGTGTTCCTGAGCCCAGGCACCATCCCCTCCCTTCCTCCTCCTTTGGAAAGGTTGGGGGTCCCCAAGGAGTGTGAAGATGCAGATGCTCTCTCCCAGGCTCCTGGATCTCCCCAGCCTGCTCTGCTTTGGTCTTTCCACCCGACAGCCCGACCTCAGAGGAGGGCCACTGGCCTCTTCCCCCAGCCTGGTAACTCACCTCCTGGACAGTGTTGTCATCCTCGCATCTTCCACTTTATTTTTCTCCTTCCCTATGCCCCCAGCTTGAGGAGAGATGGAACCAGGTGGCTGAGGCATCACCTTGCTCCTTATTTTACAGTTGTCTATTCTCAAACCTAAACTTGGCTCCTCTCCAAGCCCCATTATCTTCCTTCACCTAGATATCAGGGAATCCACTTCTCTCTGAGGCTAATTAGGACTAGCAGTGCTGGCTCAGGTTTGGGGCCATCCCTAATGTTTCCTTTTTGATTCTGCTTCCACACAGGGGTTCATGCCTAAACTATCAGCAGTCTTTTCCTGGTTGCTTCCCCAGTCTGTCCCCAGCTGCAGACTCTGTCTAGTGGTGCACTGGGTTTGATCAGGGACATCAGGTGGTCCTTTCCATAGGGAAATTGTCAAGAAGCCTTCTCTAGTCCCCAGCTCCAGTCCTTTCTCTTCCAGTTTCCCTGCCCTCCTAGCCCCATCAAGCTCACCAGAGTACCTTCCCAATCTTGGGCTCTTTCTCCAGTGCTTCTAACCCTCATCCCTCCCACTCCCTTTTCTGTTGAGGCAGACAGCATCTCAGTCTTTCCCTTGCCTCCTCCTTTTGACAAAAAGAAGTTCAGGGAATAAATGCAGAGTTAAGATATTAACAAAGTATCTCCTCCCCCTTCTGGCCTCCCCCGAGCCTCCACTCTATCCTCTGTGGCAGGAAAGTGTCCTTTGGACCTCTCCCCTCCCCCTAAACACCTCCCCCTTTTAGGAAGCCCTTCAGAAACAGACAAATAAAATCTCTCCTGGTTTTAGGGCCTGTCTGAGAGGGAAGTCCAAGTTCATTTTCAAGTTAGAGAGGGATCTGAGGGGGGTTGGGGAGAGGTGGCAGAGTGCTTGCTGGAGGCTGGATTTGGCTTCCTTGCAGAGATCTAACAAAGGCCCCTTTTGGTCAGAAAGCCAACAAACTGAAAGCCTGGAGAAGGTATTTATCACTTTCAATCATTTCCTCCATCTTTTAAAGTTGAGGTTTGGAGCTCCTAAAAGGGAGGCAGACCAATCACTTTATTTTTTAAAAAAGACTTCCAATTACTTTAAAACAATGTATGGAAAAGTGACATTTTTTCTTAGAGCAAGGAGTTGTGAACCTCAATACAGCTTTCTCCTGAGTGAAGGCGGACTGTTTAACCTATCCCAAAGAGTGGCTAAATAGAAAAGGCATAACTGAAGGGCTGAGCGTTTTGTCTCTGATGAGGCCAGGGTTCCCTTGAGGGCTTCCATGATGTCGGAACCAGAGTTTCTTGGGTCCCTAAGAGGTGATATATTTCATCTTGAGGGAGAGGGAAAATTACACTCTGAATGGATTACAGCCTAGTTCTCCCTGTGACCAGACACTTTCAGTATTCTAATCTGAAAGTAATCAAGCAAGCAGAACATAAGCAATCAAGATTTTCAAAAGACAGCTTGTCAAAAGAAGAAAAATTTAATCTTCCTATCTTGAAAAAGGGGAAGTCTCAACTGAAGGAGTAAAGAAACCCTTTTCTCTAAAATTACCAACCTTGGTTGGGATCTATGGTGCAAAAAGGCAAAAGAGATCTTGTGTCTGGGCACCTGGGACAAAATTCCTGTGGATGATTAATTAAATCTTCCTAGAAAGATATACCTTGGAGCTTGGCATGGTGGTGCATACCTGTAATTCCAGCAGTCAGGATGATGAGATAGGAGAATTTTGAGTTTGAGGCCAACCTGGCCACATTTTGGAACATATTCTCAAATGTGAAATAAATAAATAAATCAGCTATAGCGTGGTGTAGTTTCAACAACTGGAGGGAAAGTATCACTCTGAAATCCTTGAGGTAGGGGCCTGTCAAAGTTTCCCTTCCTCACTGCCTCCTCCCTCTCAACCAAATTTCTCTCTCTTTTTTTAGGAAGTATTCAGAAGTAACTCCCCCACCCTCACCCCCCACCCCCTCGCCTTTAGTAGAAGTGTTTCCTTCTACTTGTAGCAAAGCTGACAGGATCTAAAGAAATATAAAGAAGGATAGGGATATCCACTTTCCCTCTTCCCCAAAATTACTATACTCACTAGCACATTCAGAAAGCATTTAACTTCTATAAGAGGAAATCTTTTTCAAGACGAAGAGGCCACCCCAGTCTCCTTGAACTTGATGGTCTTTGGCATTTCTGAGGAATAGCATTGCTGGGCTCTGATTTGGGGGCAGTGCACATGCTCTGCTGGAGAATGGTGTCCAGGGGGTGTATATTGTGCTTCCCTAGCAAGGAGACAGTTGTGGTCATCATACCAAAGGTGCTGGCTGGAGCTGGCTTATGGGTAGGTAAGCTTGGAAAAAAAGTAAACCTGGTTAAGGTGTGAGCTTCAAAAAGGTCTGTGGATCCATCAACCCATGCTCTCTTTCAAGGCAAGCATTTCTCTTTAGCTGAGCCACTATGTGTAAATAAATGGGACAAAAGATCATCCTCAAGTTTTGCAGAGACATAATTCTGGTGGCGGGGGGAGACCTTGTGCTATTACTACTCCTACTCCAAGGCCTTAGGAAAATCATTTTCTGCTACAATCTGTAGTTGTGATTTAAAGCACCTATAACCTTGTTTCAGTGTTTGGTTTATTAATGTATTTCCAAAACAGTAATACAGATTTATTTCTCTGTCGTCTATTATGGAACCATCATTTCTAAACAAATAAGTATGTCATGTATATTTTGTTAAGTGTTAAGGGCACTTCAGATAAAAATTAACATGAGATACATGCCCTAGGATACTTATATCCTCCTTATAATTAAGTAAACTTTATTTTTTCTTACCATAATATTTCCTTTGAATATGACAGCATGGCTATGTCTAATTTAAAACATTTAAACCCTTTTCATTTTTCCTTATGCCTGTTCTGAGGTGGGGGATGAGAGGTTGGTGGACCTATAGTTCTGAGGGTAAAGGTACGTATTTGCCAAGGGCATCTTTGCTAATCCATCTTCATTAGCATTTTTTCTGATGCAGTTAGCTATTAAGCAAAAATGATACTCAGGCAGATGTTCATGCAGATGTGATACTGGAGCAAGTCTGCAGCACACAATTCTCAGTCATGTTTTTCTTTCAGCTATCACTTAGCGGAATTTTATGCCTGAAGACTATTTGCCATTTCACCAAACTTGGCAGAATCCCGGTATTGGCACTCTTGTTTCAGCACAACTTTCTCCCGCGGATTTTGGGAGGTTTGGGTCACTTCCAAAGCCTAGATAGGAAGGACTCTGCTCAGCCAGAGAAGTCATCGCTTCCTGGGTCTGCAGTAGGTTGGTGCCAGCATCTAACTCCTTTCTTTCTCTTTAGATTGCTCCCAAGACTTAGAGAGTTCTGTAGCTTATTTTAATATACTAACTGTAAATTTTTACATGTGGCAATTATTTAGTATTGTATATCACCACCGCTGACCAAGCTTAAGCTTGGTGAAAGCCGTTTCCACACAGAAGAATAAATGGCTGACGCGAGAGGACAGCGGTAATGATGAGCCCGCATTGGGAAGCGCCGCTTCTCTTTGCCGCGCACCAGAGCAAACAGAGCGAGGCCGGCACAATCACACGCATAATCCTGATTGATGCACTTTTATGCCCTCAGTAGGCACCTAGCACTGAGCACACAGGTGGGTATGTTTCTTTGTGGGGCAGAACAGACTTCAATGGGATCCCTGGGAGCTCTGGGTGTGTGAGTAGATGCGCTGGCTAATCCGACTGCCAAACCCTCATGGGCTGCTTTTTTGAACAGAATAGAAGTGTTGGGAATCAGGTCCTTGTACTTCCAGGGGCTCTGGTGTCTATCTACAGGGTCACATCCTGATAGTCCATTTCTATTGGCGACATCCATTACCAAGACCGAAGAATCAGTTTTCCCTCCCTCCCCTCAACCCTGTCCATCTGCCGGTCTCTATGCAAAGGACCCTTGCAAAATGGGAAAATTATGCCCACTCTTGGAATAGGAGTGGGCACACACCTACAAAAATTAGGTGCTGGCACACACCTACAAAAATTTCTCAAAAAAGATTGAGTGAATCCCTGGCTTTAAAAAAGAAATAAAATAAAAGGAGTAAGGGGGCTAGGCTGGTGAATGGAAAGGACGGAGAGCCAGAGGAAGAAAAGCCCTGACAAAAACATCTGCAAAACTAGGTAAATCCTAGCTGGCATAATGGTAAAGGAAGAAAGCGTATTATTCAACATTAAGAATCAGTATTAATCTCTGTGTGACTGTGTTTGTTGCATTTGCTGCATACAATACAAATAAAAGTGGCATGGCCATGCCTTATATGGAAGCCCATGATGACAGTCTCCATAGACATATTTCAAATCTACTTCTAAACCTGGTGCATTGCAGATCTGCATATTTCCTATATTAAATCTTATCTTTAGAATACTTTGGGTCTTAAATAGTAGGGATAGGGTTCTAAGCAGTGGTGGAGTTCTCCTTGCAAACATTGTCAATAAAAAAATACTAGGCTCACAACCTTTCAAGACTTAACCCCACCCTTTCATAATGTGATTCATCCTAAAAGGAAAACTCAAGCAACCCTCTTTCTTCCAGAGATGACTCTTCTCTTCATCCTCTGGAGGTCTGGTCCTCTGATAAGAGTCGTTAGAGAAGGCAGCTCTTTGCCGGATCCAGAAACACCCGCTTAGCCCCCACACTGTCTTCCTAGACTCTCTCCTTAGCCTCTGAATTCAGCAGTGAATCACAAATGCTCTGCCCAGTGTGCCTGGAACACTGATCTGAATCTACCCGGAATCTGCTTATCAAGTGTCACCTGGAGACTGTGTGGGGTGACCCCTCCAACTTCATTCTACAAGTGCACATTCAGTTTAGAGACTGGAGGACGGATGGTCCTATTCAATTTCTGTCACTCTGGGGAGGTGGGTGGGACTGGATTATACTCACCAAGAAATATGTTTTTCACCAGCCTAAGTAGAAAACTGTTACTTGTTCTTTCCCCACATATATATTTGATATGTGCATTTTTATCACTTGGTTATACCCCATGCCTTTTATCACAACAGAAAGGAGAAACAATGTTTTTGCAGGAACTGATGCCCCGGGAAGATGGACTCTGCCCTTTTACATTAGGAAAAATGCACAGAGAACCCATTCCACCATCTCTGAGCACATTGTACTAAATATTTAAATTTCCTTTTTCCTCCCTCTCTTTTCCCTACTCAGCAATGACAGGTCTCCATAAAATGTTAGGATATCCCTTGTCTTGAATTTTTCAAATATTCAGAAGGTAAGTGAAGAAGAATTCAAGTTCTTCAAGATAATGTCTAGAGGATATTTTTAAGAAGGCTGGAACGTTTGCCCCAGCCCACCCTGGGGAGAGCCTACAGGCTGTGGCCTATCTCCACACGGTGGACCTTGGAGAATGAAGCCCACTGTATTCTGAGATGGGGGATGAGAGGTTGGCGGGCCTAGAGTTCTGAGGGTAAAGGTCTGTATTTGCCAAGGGCATCTTTGCTAATCCATCTTCATTAGCATTTTTTCTGATGCAGTTAGCTATTAAGCAGAAATGATATTCAGGCAGATGTTCATGCAGATGTGATACTGGATACTTACTACAATTTGTAGTAAGTCCAATATCTACCTTGGTCACAAACATCTATGGCAGTGATGAACTCCCCTTGGGCATCTCTTTCTCCAGCGTTTATTTCTGCAGTCTTTTACTTGGTAGCGTCAACTTCAACCATCAAACTTCGGGGGCAGAGTCCTGCTTCTCAAGGCTAAGAAGGTGCCTTTTCTCGCCCAGCTCATACCCGCAGGTTAATTCCAGGGATGCCTCAGAGGAAAGCCAGTGGGGTCCTAATCTCCTTCCACTTCTTGTTGTAGATTAGTCATGTTGTGTATTTTCTCTTTACCTTCTTTTCTCTCTTTCCTTCCTTCCTTCCTTCCTTCCTTCCTTCCTTCCTTCCTTCCTTCCTTCCTTCCTCCCTCCCTCCCTCTGTTCCTTCCTTCCTT
>NW_004955458.1:1151148-1186819 GCF_000276665.1 Chinchilla lanigera | reverse complement strand
CCTTCCTTCCTTCCTTCCTTCCTTCCTTCCTTCCTTCCTTCCTTCCTCCCTCACCTCCCCGCTATTCAGAGCCCAGGAATATCGCTTTCCTAATACTCCAACGGCTTGGTATTCTGCCACCAAAACCCCATAGCGTCCTCCAGCCGAAATCAGGTGGAGGGGACGGCAGGAGCTGCGTGGGGAGCGTGCAGTCGAGGACTCGCTTTCTGCTTCACGCTCCAAGCCGCACGCGTTGGACCCGTGCTTGCGGTCTAGCGACTAGGAGAGATGGGGCCGAGATTTAGGGCTTTTTTTTTTTCTTTTCCTGTTCTACTCTCCGGGATCTAGCAATCAGCGCTTTGAGGGACTTTCCTCAAGCTTCGGGCACCCGAAAGAGCTAGCCTGTCCCAGAGGGAGGCCCAAACGGTTTGCACAGCCCCGAGACGAAGGTCCCCACGCTCCAAGCTAAGCTTAGAAGCAGGCGACCCTTATTTTCCCAACTTGAACCAAACGAAATCCCCATCAGTCGCGAACTTCAGCTCCCAGACTGGGTGGCGCCTGCTGGTGGTCCACGTCTTTGTTTTTTGGAAGGGATGAAGGTAATACCTTTTAAAAGGAAAAAAAAAATCAGTCGGGAAGAAACTTGCATTTTCAAATCTTCCCAGCAGCGCTCGTGTGTGTTGGCGCCCCACTAGGGCCAGGCGCCCGCCCCGCTCCTCCCCGCCCTCGCGACCGGGTCGCCGGCTACCTCTCTGTCCCAGGCGGCGGCGAGCCGCGTTCGGCAGTCGCGCTGCACAGACCCGCTGCCCGCAAGCACACCTTCAAGGGGTTCGGCCCCTTTCCCTGGCTGTGTGGGAGCTGCGGCCGCCGAGGCAGGCTGCGGTGGCAAAGGAACAAGGGATGCGACCCGCAAGCTGAGCCGCTCCTGTTGCCAGGACGCAGCGCGGGTCCCCTCGACCTTCGATGGCTTCGGACCCTGCTTTCGCGCAGACTGGTGCGAAGGAGCCGCGGGAGTGACTTCAGGGGCTGCTGACCCCCGCAGCCTCCGAAGATTGCACTTTGCAGCTTTGTTATCCTCGAACCTGCGCACCCCGAAGGCGCTCTCGAGCATCCTTCTCCACGAAGGCACCTGAGCACCCTAAGCCTCTACGCTGATGGATTATTCTCCCCACAAACACTTTTCATTTACTGAGGAAGCCTGGGCTGTGAATTGCTTTGTAATTTGACGGACCTTCCCCACTCCACGGTTTTGTTTTTCTAGCATTCGTCCCAGCTGGTCTCAAACACCGAGGCTGGGGAATGTGCCTAAAATGAAACTCCAGTGGAACTTGGAGCGGACGAGAGTTCACTGCACACAGGCGCGAAGAAAGCCCTGAGCGTCGCGGCAGAACGGGACTTCTGGGGGAGACTGGGACGGCCTTTTATTTTTAATAGCGAGCTAGAGGCCCAGATATAGGTAACAGGGGGAAACAGAGCTGCTGGAAGCTTTGCCTTCCGTGAGCAGTCAGGCAAAGCGGTTTGCTCCGTACCACAAGAGAGAAATGAAGGGAGGTGGGTGGTTTTTAGTAAAAAAACAGTAGTAAATAGTCAAACTCTTCTTGCGATGACCTCACCCCTGCCAGATGTGTCTTCTAATACTTCCAGAAAGAGGCACTTAAAAAAATTAAATCCAGTTTTGGAACTAACCTGACGTAAAACATGTTTATTTTCTTTCGGATTGCAGAACCAGAGGCTTCTGCCCTCCTGCATTTTACTGGCTTTTGTGTCCAGTGGTGAGTTTTAACTAGAGTTTTTTTTTGTTTTGTTTTTTGTTTTCAATAGCAAACAAGAATGTTTGGGGTTGTGTCCTCTCCAGGCTCACTGGGATCTGGGAGTTCACTGACTGCGTCTTCATTACACATGAGGCCAGAAGTTCCACTGGGGAAAGGGAGCACCCCTGTAAGTGGAATGTCTCGAGAGGCAAGTTATGGGAGCTTTGTCCACCTTTACTCCTCACCGTCTATCCACACACACCATCTGGAGAAGGTCCTTTTGGGAAGTGATGAGCTCCCTTTTGAAGAACAAAGTCTTCTCACAGAATGCTCTCTACAGCGCTTGGACCACTGGTGATCCAAGGGGAGCTCCCAGATGGGTCTTCACAGCAAGTGCGCCCCTCTGCCCATCCGGTAGCTCTTCTGGGCCCACAGCAGAACTACATTCCCCAGCCTTCTTTGCGGTTGGTGTGGTCATGTGACTAAGTTCTAGTCAATGGCAGGTGTGCGCCATTTCGCGACCAAAGCTTTTAACAAGTGGATGCGTCCCCATCTCCTCCTTCTCAGACTTCTCTCCTCTTCCTTAGACGTGATGCACCCTGGGCAGCCCCAGGGAATATGCACATGCAAGATGGGAAGAGCCTGGATCCCTGCGTCACACGTAGAGGAGAGCTGCCCACCCACAAGGATGATCTACTTGGGGTTTTCCATGAAGGAGAAAAACCCTTCTACTGTGTTGGAGCCACTGAACATTTTGGAGTTTGTTATCACATTCCAGTCCATGTTTGACTAACATACTCTCTTTAAAAGACAAAATGGAGCTTAAGATATATCTTCCATTACGTTGGCTCTTGGATTAAACTACAAAAGGCCCCAAGATTCTTCTGCTTCCTCTTAAGTAATGTTTTGTAACAGCGTCAAGTTAGAAACACAATCTGAAATCTGTAGCTGGAATGTTCAGTTCAGCATGTCATTAAGACAGTTTGGTTTAATATGGAATCGCTCCATTTTCTAGTTTAAGTTTGTATTACTTTAAATGCCTATGGAGAGGAAAGGCTTGATTTGACCTCTCTGTATTTGCACCTTAAGTTTCTCTTCTTCCCTCATCCTCAGCTTCTGTTTCAGACTCACAAGGGGCTGCAGGGATGAACAGAGTGAGGGACTGGGTCAAACAATCTTCTAATAATTTTGAGCTGTGGAGATAAGCCAACTAAATCAAGAGTACTGTGATGGGCCCTACATAATACAAAAACAAAGAACAGTTTCGGTAATTCATTACTTGATATATAGACAGGGATATAGATCCTGACAATTTCAGATTTAACATTTGCTGACATACTCAGTTTGGTACACTTCAAATCTAAGTAAAGAACTACCATTCATTTCACTACATTTTTGGAGACAGTCTCAGTGTTCCTTTGTGAAAGTGGCGGTCAGAAATTCAGCATTTTCTCCAACTGAACGAGAATACATTAAAATGGCTCATCCAAAATTTTCCCATTTTTTCCTCTGGATGTATAGACTACGCTTCCTCTTAAGAAATCAATTTCTGTTTTTTGGTCCCTGTCAATTCCAGGAACTGGGCAGCCTTCTCCTCCTTGTATATGGCAGTATACCCTATTTTGTATTCTGCTTATTCTCTTATGGAAATCATAGCAGCTGTCTTATAGTCAGGTTGCTTGCCAGACTCTCTGGCACTTCGGAGACACTGGCATCTCTCTTTATAACCAGTGCCAAGCCACTCAGGCCTGATGTGGGTCGCCAGGTGGGGTGAAGGCCTGCCAGCCACTGTGTGTCAAGTGGAGAAAAGAAATATTAATGATGAAGTTAATTTTGCCCACAGATACTGCTCAGTTATAAGGTTTTAGGGCTGTTTAGGTGCTGACAAAAGAAAATTTCAGTCTTTCTCTGGGTTATTTCCAAATATCCAGATATATGGTAGCAAGTAGATGTGGTAAGCAGGTAACTTTTACTCTCTATTTACGAATAGCTGCTTGGCATTATACAGACCCTTATGTGCACACACTATTGAGTGGTACCAGCACTCTCTGGGGCTGAGGTGGAGGAATAGCTATTAATTAAGACATAGACAGACAAAAAACATTGAAATCTGTGGATAAGACTAATCCAGACGAGGAAACCCAGACTTGGAAACCTGCTTAACATTGTGAGCCAGGAGGGATTCTGGATAACCACAATTAATAGTGCAATCCATCTGGAAATTACTCAGATCTTTAGAAAGAATATTGAACTATTGAAGATTGAACTATCCCATCATAGATGACCACTTGGCATACTTTCTTTGGATTATTTCCAGTCTTCTAAAATGCTTTTTAAAGCACACAGCAGGTTATATTCACTATCATCCACCTTCTGACATAACAGGTAGAAAGAGTTTGACATTCAAAGGAGAGGCTGTAAGTCCATATAATGAAACGTATTATTTTGTTTGAGCTGCTAGAAAATGGAGGGGGTTTGAAGAGTGTGATATCCATTCTCCTTGCAAAGCACTTTGAATAGTAGATCTTTTCTAACTCATTTGCACAAAAATGGATGAGTACTAGACTGGAGACAGGGGTACGTCTAAGAGATCTCTTGAGGTCTTTTTTTTTTTTCTTTTTGCCTTTGGCTTCTATAATTTCCTGACAAGAGCTGTACCTGTAAAATGTGTCTGATTCAGTAGCAGGGTCAGGGGCTGCTGTCACTTGGCAGACTTCAACAACATGACCCTGGCAAAGACTTTGGAATAAAAACATCAGGAAAATAAACACTCAATGTTCCATAGCCTGAGGACCGGCTGGGAGCTGTCAGGTTGAAATACTAGTCTATTTGGGAAGGGAAAGAAAAGGAGCAAGGCCTCCGACACTCCTCTGCCTCCTAGAAAATACCCTTCGAGCAGCAGAGCTGATGTCAAACACATCAAATTAATTAAGAGAAGAGATGGGAGAAGTATTAAGACTAAGCTTCTACTGCAGCCACTATATCATTCAACACTCTGTCAGGAACAGGGCAGAGTGTGGGCTGCGGGAGCACCTGAAAACAAGAGGTAAGGCCAAACTCCAGCCTATCTATAGAGAGATGGAACACAGACTTCATTATGGGTATGACCTGCCCACCATAATAGGCACGGAACCCTCTTCTCTTCGGGTCTCTCTCTGCCCTCATCCCCAAGTGTCCAGCAAGAGAATTTGTACAGGGCTCCCAGAGTAGCCACATTCTGAAAGCCAATTTGTAGATCTAATGTTCTACCAGAAAACATTAATTCCTCGCTTCCTGGGAGTTGAATCCAGGGTCTTCCCATTGGGCTACCTTCCCAGCTTATTTATTTATTTACATTTTTGAGCTGCTAAGCTCCCCAGGCTAGGCTCAAACTTGCAATCCTTCTGCCTTAGTTTCCCAGAGCTAACACTCCCAGGAGAAGGTATTGGTACTTGTCGCAATATTCCATGGCAGGGAAAAAAGTCTGCAGCTGGTAAACTTCATCTTGAATGTCAACATCGGGCTGATCCCATAACACAGCAGCCTGAGATAACCTGTATCACCAAGCCAAGCCTGGCTGTGATTACTTAGCATTTATATAGCACTTTATCTGGCTCCTGTATGTCAGCATCATTAATGGGAGATAACTCACCAGGAGTTACAGCTCAGAAAAAAAATTCATGACCAAAACGGGAGAAAGAAGGGAAAGCTTAGAGGATCCGAGTAATTCCACAGGGGCCTGCGGTTACTCAGTAATGGAGAGGGAGCAAATGTGCTACGTAAAGAGAACAGAAAAGCTCTTTTGTTTCTCCCCTGTGAACAGGAGTGTCTGAAGGTGCAGAAGAGAGAATGGGTTCAGAACTAAGGGAGAGAAACCCTGCCAGTGAGATTCACTGAGTCTAAGAGTTTAACTAGAGGAATCATCTTAGAAATCAGAGAGGCTGAGGCAAGAGGATTGCAAGTTCCAGCCCAGCCTGGGAAATTTAGCAATTTAAGTGAGACCTGCCTCAAAAAGAAATTTTTTTTAAGAAAGGTTTAGGGATGCAGCTCCATGCAAAGGCCCTAGGTTCGATCCCCACTATAAAAAGCACATAACTTATAGTTTGTCTTCTATAGCATCTTCGATTCCAAGAAAATGAGCATCCCTCAAAGATCATGAGTAGTACTTGGAAAGTAGCTCTGTCTGGAACAAGGAGATGGAAAGGTGCCTTTTAAAAGTGCCTTCTGAGCCCAGAGTCCTTTTTAAAAAATAGAATACGCAGTAATTAATAACAGTTTCATATTGATGTTTTGTTTTGTTTTGTTTTTCCGGTACCGGGAATCGAACTCATGACCTTGCGCTTGCCAGGCAGGTGCTGTGCCACTGAGCTAAATCCCCAGCCCCCATAGTGATGTTTTGGTTCAGTGTAAGTCAACTCAAATATTCTCTTATGGTAGATAAGAATATAATCATCACCAGACATGGTGGCCCACACCTGTAATCCTACCACTCAGGAGGCTGAGGCAGGAGGATTGCAGCACAGCTGATGTCTGATGCTGATCTTGGTAACCAAAAGAACTGTGTTTTTTTTTTTTTTTTTGGTTTTTCTCCGGTACTGGGAACCGAACTCACGACCTTGCGCTTGCCAGGCAGGCGCTTTTGCTGCTGAGCTAAATCCCCAGCCCAAGAACTATGGTTTTTGTTTGCTTTTTGAGACAGGGTCTCACTGTACAGTTCAGGCTGGCCTTGAACTTGTGGGGATCCTCTTACCTCAATTTCCTATGTGCTGGGGTTACAGGTGTGTGCCACATGGCCAGCTAGAATGGGGTTTTCATAGTCATGTAGGAAAAAGAGTCAAAGTTAAGCCTAAAAGAGACTAAGAAGAAATATATGCCCCTGCTAAAGGGAAAGAACAAAGAGACATACCTTTCTGGGCTTGGGTTCGGGGCTAGAACAGAGTTCCCACATATCCTATTAGATTCTTTTTTCCTTCATGCATTTTGGGTTCAAATTTATGTCATATGTTGCTGAGAAATTAATATTAAAGGTGACCCCAGACTGGCTTGCCTGACAGAAGGAAACATAAAACTTCTCTGAAGGGAGAAATCCTCAACTCATGCCACACAGTGTCCCCCAAAATAAAATCTTACTTATGCTACGCTCATAAATCCAAGTTACAAGGGCTCAGAAAAAACATCCAAAGGAACAACGTCAGAGCCAGGGACAGGGAAGGCTGAGGCAGGAGGATGGAAAGTTCAAGGCCAACCTGGGCAGCATAGACTTATCATGACCCTGACTCAAAATGAAAAATAAAAAGGGGTGGAAAACCTTGGGGTCAATCCAAGAACTTAATATGTTACATGGTACATTATCAAATTTAGATAATTAAATAAGTATGCTTGTGTGATTAAAAAGACAAGGAAAAATATTTTTAGAAAGAAGAATAACATACCATTTAAAAATGGACAAATTTGAAAAAGAACCTAGCAGATTTTTTAGATATACTATACTTCATTTATTCAAAAATTTATTTTGTTCACATTTTAGTATCTCTAAAGCTATTTCCTACATTTACTATTAGTTAGGCAGCCCCTTTGATGTAGTTGTCAGTGCCTGCACATCCACATCAAAATATGCAGAATATATTACCTTTTTTTGGCTTATTTGTTTGTTTTTGGTACTGAGGAATGACCCCAGTGCCTTCACACTGAGCTACATCTCCAGCCTTGCTTTGCTTTTCTTTTCTTTCTTTCTCTTTCTTCCTTTCGTTCTTCCTTCCTTTCTTTCTTTCTTTCTTTCTTTTTTTCTTTCTTTCCTTCTATATGGAGTCTTTCTAAGTTGCTAAATTGAACTCTTATTTGTGATCCTCCTGCCTCAGCCTCCCAGAGTGCTGGAATTACAAGCATGCACTGCCAGGCACAGGCAGTGTTTCTGAAGTACCACAGACAATGTGGAGCACTCTTGTTAAAAAAAAAAACAAAAACAACTTTGCATCACTAATGCTCCTGGCACCATAGAGAACATTGCTGCGCAGAAAAGCACACACTTCAAAAATCATTCCAGTTAAACTCTGAATGTGAAGAAGTCTTACAGTGCCCTAATTTATTACCCTACACCCACATCTTTAAAACAAATATACAGGTATCTAAAATCCAAAATGACTCTTTAGCCAGGCACAGTCGCTCATTTCCATCATCTCAGCTACTAGGGAGGCAAAAACAGGAGGGTTTCAAGTTCAAAGTCAGCCTGGGCAATTTAGGAAGACCTAAAATATAACATAAAGAGGTCTGAGGATACAGTCCTGTGGTACAGCCCCCCTGATTGAATCCTCAATACCTTAAATAAAATAAAATGGCTTTTTACATAGGTAGGGGAAGCGTCTAAGTGTCTGTTATTTTTTAGGGGTGTGTGTGGAATAGAGCTCAGGACCTTGTGTTTGCCAGGCAGGCTGTGTACCGCTGAGCTATATCCCTGGCTCCTAAGTGTCAAACAAGCACTTCTCATAGTTTCCTTGCAGTAGTATCCTTCTTAGCATCAGGAAAATGGTGATGTTTCTTAGATGATGTGAAATACAGTAGTTATTATATCAGTCAGAGTTTAGGGCTCAAAGGAAACCTCTCCACTCCAAACAGGACGGAATCGGGGAAGGAGGTGTGGATGAATTATTTCAGGGGCTGGAGGAGTGAAGGCAGAGTTACTTAATATCTATCACCCCTGCCTTTTACACTGTCAAAGAGAGACCCAGCATGAAAAGGACCAGAAGGTTGGCCCTTACCTTTCCTGTACTCTCTGAACCTTTCATGAGCACATTCCCTAATTTCTATCCAAAATATTGGAAATGCGGGAAGGAATTTATTTTGCTTTCTGAATTTGATCATCTGGAAAGGCAAGTGGGAAGAAATAGGAACCCATGTTCAGTGCAAATAGGTCCTACCTAGGAGGATCACTACATGTAAAAATCAAATGGATAAAATGTATAATTTAATTGGGCATCTAGTGAAATTGCTACTTACAAATTAAATGCTACATGAGATGTTATGGTATACTGCCAGATTGGTTCAAATAAAAAGTTCTGATAACACCAAGTATTGATGAGGTTCTTGAGAAATGGGGTTGCTCTTGTACTGCTCAGAGGAATGTACTTTAGTACAACCATTTCGAAGAAGAGTTTGGCATTAGCTGATAAGATTGAAGGTACGTATTTTGGACTCAGCAATTCTTTTTCTAAATATATAACCTACAAAAGTGCACGTCTGTGCTACCACCTGAAGGTACCATAACATTCATAGCAGTATTGTTCATAGCAGCTCCAAACTGAAACAATAAGTGTTGATAGCAGTAGAATGGCTAGATATTTGGTTTATTAGACAGTGGAATATTATATAAACACACAGAAAGAATGGTCTACAGCTGAACACAATAAGAGAGGTTAACATTTAATATATAATGTCAGTCAAATGTCAGGATGAAAAACTTACATTAGCATTTACTGTTTTATACAGTTCAAAAAAAATGAAGACAACCTATATTCTTTGGGGACGTAAGGTGATAGAACTTTTTTTTTTAAAGACTAGGAATTGATTAACATGAAATTCAGGATTATGGCTATCGCAAGTGGAGAAGGGAGTCATGATCAGTGAGAGGCACATGGCAAACCCACAGAGTCTGGTGAAATTCCATTTCTTGGGCTGGAGATTTAGCTCAGCGGCACAGCGCCTGCCTGGCAAGCACAAGGTCCTGAGTTTGATCCCCGGTACTGGAAACAAACAAACAAACAAACAAACAAAAAAGAAATTCCATTTCTTGATCTGTACCTGTAGCTACAATAATTACTTCAACAATACATGTATGCTTTGTGTACTTATATATATGTATGTGTGCTACACTTCTTTTAAAAATTTAAAAAGAAACTAAATGGGTAAATGAAAAGAAAAGTAGACATACATAAAGGGAGAGAGTCATAGAACTAAAAAAGATAATGCAAGGAGATAAGGAGATAGAAAATATCAGAGGCTAAAAGATGTGTTGGTGAATGAAAATTTCCAACATACATATTCTGCAAGTTCTTAGGGGAGAGGATAAAGAAAATTGGCAGAGGCAATATTCAGCGTGGTTGTAGGTGAGAATTTATAGAAGGCATGATCAGGTTTAAATAGTTTGTCTTTAACAGAATCAATTAAACTAAATCCATACACATGAATGTTGCCATGAACTAAAGAATTCAAGTTCAATGAGAAATCTTAAAAGTAAATAGAGAGAAAGACATTTTCTTCAAATTAACAAATTATATTCACAGCAGACTTTCCAAAATCAATAATGGAGAGCAGATGGCAATGAAATAATGTATTCAAACAGCTGAGTGAAAACAAAATCATCTATAATTTTTTATTCAGCTATACTATCATTCAAGAATAGGGCAGAAATTGATAAATTTCAAGACAAAAATAAATTTCTTACCATAAATAGATCTGCCAGTGAAGGAATTTTCTTCAGGGAATTTCCTAAAGAAAATTTCAACCCATAAGTACAGCAGTGAGACAAAGTAGGAATTTGAAGAACAAGGATGGTGAGTGAAGAAATTGGAAAACACATTGCTACATCTAAATAAGGATTAACTGTGTAAACCAGTAAAATATTGACCTATTTGAGGACACTATTATAATACTGGGCAATACAATTACAGTAAAAGTATTCTGTGAGTTTAATTATTTAGGAGGACAGTAGAGGTCAATTTAAGCCAATATAATTATTTTTAATTTAAAATTAATCATGAAAAGAATAGAAATAGAGTAGCATAATATGAATAAAGAAGAAAAGGAGAATTTTAAAACTTACATCATTTCAGTAGAAAGTAGGAGGAGAGACACATGAAAATATAAGCATGACATACAATGAATACAAATCAAAAATTATCAGTAAATTAAAATATAAATGGACTAAATTCAGCCGTTAAAAGTTTGAAATTGTCAGACTGGATTACAACTTTAGTTATGTATTATTATGTCATTATGATATAGAATGGAACAAAAGGGAAAAGACACCAAATAAGATTTTATCATTATATTAATATGAAACAAAATTGACTCTAAAATGCATAGGATAGGGACTGACAGTGCAGCTCAGTGGTAGAGAATATACTTTGTACAAGACCCCGGGTTCAGTCACAAGTAACACACACACATACACACACACACACACACACACACACACAATCAAATAGAATAATGACTAAGGTGGGGCTGGGGATGTAGCTCAGCAGCACAGCACCTGCCTGGCAAGCGCGAGGTAGTGAGTTCAATTCCCGGTACCGGAAACAAACAAACAAAAAGAATAATGACTAAGGTCAGAGTTGAGGTCATAATAAAGAGTTATTGTTTAATGGATATAGAGTGTCAGATTGGAATGATAAAAAATTTTTCGAGATGGGTAGTAGTAAGGACTGTACAACAATGTGATTATAATTAATGCCAATGAACTGCATACTTGAAAGTGATCAGAAGCTGGGCATGGTGGTGTACACCTGTAATCCCAGCATTCAGAGGCTAATGCAGGAGGGTTGCCATGAGTTTGAGGCCAGCCTGGGCTACATAGTTGAGACTCTGACTCAAAAACCCAAAAATCTAAAAGAATGATTAAAGTGATAAATTTTACGTTATGTGTATCATATCACAATAAAAAACTGGCTTTAAGACATCAAAATATGTAGTCACTATATAAAAGTAACAGAATACTGGAAAAAAAGTAACAGGAACGGGAAGGTGTAATGAGTGAACTGTTTACTTTTATATAACCACTTCAAATATATAAAATAAAACTATAAGAAGGAATTGATACCATCACCAAAAAAGTTGGAGATCTAAATTAATTTTAATTCTGTATTGATAAATTAGCACAGACAGGAAACACAATTATTGTGTTCAAGCGACACAACTGACAAACTTGTTCTGATATATAGACCTAGAAATCTTCAAGCAGCAACTAGAGAATATGCATTTGCTGTAAAAACACGCATGTCATCTTTTCAGGCAGCTAGGAGGAGGATGGATATTTAGACTCAGAGTGCCTACCCAAAGTACCCAATCATCTCTCTGGGAGAAACTGGTAACGAAAAGCTGCCTTAATATCACAAAAACATCAAGACTCCCAAAGAGGTCATGGAGGGCATCTCTATTGACAAGAAATGCCCCTTTACTGATAATGTCCCCATCCAAGGGCAGCTCTTGGCAGGTATGGCGGCTGGGTTGAAGATGTAAAGAACACTGTCTTCCTAAACTGTCTCCACGACCTCTGCAAGTACCAGCACACTGAAAAGCTGTGCACCTGTATCCCTACCATGGGGACATCCAGATCAGTGACACTGTCACAGTGGTGAGTGCCAGCTTCTCAGCAAGACACGCATTTCACCATGCTCAAGGTCACCAAGGCTGTTGGCACCAAGAAAGAGTTCCAGCAGTTCTCAGAGTGGACACCTGCGTACACGTCCAAGTGAAATAAAGTTATTTTTCCATCTAAAAAGAAAAACATGTAGACGTGCTTGCTTTGGCAGCACGTACACTAAGAAAAACATGTAGAACATTTCAAAAATTGACCACACACTGCTAACAAAATCAATCAATGTGCAGCCCACATAGCTCTGAATGCAATATTCGAGGAAACCTGCAATTTTGCTGTGAACCTAAAACTTCTCTAAAAAATTAAGTCTTTAAAAATGTAAGATATCGCTACAATAACATTAGAAGAAATTTATAGCTTTAGTCCATTAGAAGAGAGAAAAACAGCTAAGATCTCAGCTAAAACAGTTGCAAAAAGGATCTCACTGCAACCTCTTCTATTACTAAAGCAGATGAATGTGAATAATAAACAGAAGAATAAATACCAGAAAATGAAAATACAATAGGGAGAATCAAGAAAATTATAAATTGATGGAAGTTCATTCACAAAAGGGCACTAACAAGGCTCCATAATCAGGAGTTTCTGCAACGTTAATCAACCTTTATCAAGTCACTAAGGGCTTGCTAGAAGGACTCGAACACACCTGTTATAGGTTGAATCTGAAATGTCCTCAAAAACCTCATGCATCTAGAAGCGAAGCTTTAGGAAGGTGATTGGCTCATAGGAGCCCTACACTCATCAGGGGGTTAATCCAGTGATGAACCCAAGCCTGAATGTACTGTGAGGAGGTGGGACCTGGTTAGAGGTGTGTCACTGGACGTGTGACTTAGAAGGGTATATTCTTGTCCTCAGCTCCCCCTTCTCTCTGTTTCCTGGCTTCAAAAGGTTGAGCAGCTCTTCTGTGCCACGCCCTTCTACCGTGCCATTTCCGGCTTGGAGCCAGCCAATCATGGACCGAATCCCCCCAAACCATGAGCTAAAGTAAGTCTCTCTTCCTTTCAGTTGTGGGTTTGGGTATTTTGTCCCAATGATAGGAAAGTAAGTAATACAATGGCTCTGGTGGCAAGGTGGGAACTTATGTATGCACTCAATAAAGCACGATTTTTCACTAAGTTGTATAAATCTGCAACGTAATAATGAAGAGTATGGTACAATAACTGAGGGAAGCAGGCAGGGCAGGTGGAGCATGAGTAGACTCCTTCCATCATAATGGAGACAGCGTGTTGTCCCCACTGGAATAGACACTTCTTCTGGCGGGATCTTCCTTCTTTGCCTTCTATCTGCACCATTATCCATGGACTTAGTAGATACCTTCTTCACTGTCATGGATTCCATTTAGATAGAATATCTTTTCTATCTAAAGGTTCCATTTTACAGCAAAATAAATGAGGCAGTGAACTCATGTTCAGAGGATTCAACAGTCTTACAGGGTAGCCCATCACCAGTGGACAGTTAACTTTATGAAATGGTAGAATGGTTTAGTAAGACTCCATGATAGAGCTGGCTGGGAGACACCACCCTGTAAGGTGGGTAGCCATCTTACAAAACTGCCTGCGTGAGCCGCACTTGGAGGTATTTTTCCCACAGCAGGAATACAGGGATCTGGACGCCAAGGGATATCTGCAGGGCTGACTTCTTTCACTGTTGCACATAATGGCTTCAAATTTTTTCTTGTCTCCCACTCCTCTAACTTTGAGTTCTGCTGGGTTCGAGGTATTAATTCCTCTCAGAGGTTTTGTATTCTTCATGTCACTAAACTTTTCTAAAGTCAAAGGGGCTCCTGTAGGAGCTTAGTGAAGCAGGGTATTTGCCTCTTGATGAAGGTAAAGGAAAGCGTGCTTAAAATCCAGATCTTCTGGGGTCTTTCACAGTATCTCCATGTCCAGGGGTAAAGATACTGGAAGACTTATTTTTTACTTCCTTTATGCTTTATGAGTGCAGCTTTGTAGGACATAATGTTTGCACTCCTTGTGCAGAGATGATACATGTCCATAGCACAACTTCTTTCCTCTTCCCATCCCCTTGCCCTTCTCCATCTTTTGATCCCTGTTTTCCTTGTAGAAAGATCTACCTCCCTACTTCCTATCATTTATCTTTTATTTTACTCTTTATTTATACTTTGCAAGAAGACTGGAGATTTGGAGCAAGTCCGTGCAGGCAAGGACAACTTAAGGTCAGGTCCTTCAAAGGTTTGGGTCTTTCTACCAGGGATCTGAACCAGCCATGTTATGGCAGAAGGCAGTTGATGAAGGCAGTTACAAATACAACTACAACCTTATTCCCAGAAGGCCTTCCTTGACTCCAGGTTAACATGGAAAACTCCCTCAGCGCGCCTCTGCTGTGTTATAGTTTACCTATTAAGTTTACTTTACTTACCTATATAGCATAGCTATTAAGTTTACTGTTCCCCTTCTGTGCTTTGAGGACACAGATTTGTCTCTTTTGTTCACTGCTAAATCCCCAGGGGCTGAAGAATGTCTGCAAGTAGTAAGCATGCAATAAAAATTGGTTGGCTAAGTGAATTTATAATGGGAAAGATTGGAGAATTATCTTGATGTTCTCCCAAAGGAGAAGAACTGAATAAATAGCAGCTCATCTCTACCATCCCTGAGGTTCACAGAGCACTTCTGGGGCTCGCTTTCTTTCTTTTCTTTCTTTCTTTCTTTCTTTCTTTCTTTCTTTCTTTCTTTCTTTCTTTCTTTCTTTCTCTCTTTTCTTCGAGAGTTTCCTCATGTAGATCAGCCTGGCCTCAAACTCACAGCCTCCCAAGTAGCTGGGATTATGGGGCTGTGCCACCAAGCCCAGCTTATTCTTCTGATTGGAATATGTACAGTAATTAAAAGGAATATATAAGAGCTTTGTGTATCCACATAAATATAAAAAATACTGAATAACAAAAGCAAGTTGAAAAAGTATGACTATGATATACCCCAAGTATAAAAATTAAGAAACATTCAGCAGTGTATACAGGATACATGACATACACATGTAGTAAGAGTATAAAAATTTGGTGGTAATGATAAGGTCAAATTCAGAGTAGAGATTATCTGTGAGAATAGAGGGACAGGAATGTGATAAGGAAAGGTGGCCATGGAGTTTTAATATTTGTGATGTTTTACATCTGTTATAGTTTGGATTGAGAGTATCCCCGCAAAGCCTCATGCCTCAGAGGTGGCGCTGGTGGGAAGTGACTGGAATACGGGGGTGATATAGCTGATTGCGGTTGAGAGGTGGGGTCTGGTTAGAACTGATAACAGGGATCAGTTACCTGACCTGGAAGGTCCTTCCTGGCTCCTCCCTTCTCTCTCTACTTCCTGACCACCATGATATGTGCAGCTGTCCTCTACTATTCCCCTCTGCCGTGCCGTTTTCACCCTGGAGCTGGCCGAGCACCATGAATCAGAGTAAACCCCTCCTCCTGTCACCTGTGGGCATCAGGAACTGTGTCTCAGTGATGAGAGAGTGACTGAGATAATGTCCGAGATGGAAGGTGAATGAGTTGGTGTTAATGTTTTTATCATCTATACATTTTTGCATGCCTAGAATATTAATAATAAATTTAAATGAGATAGCAATTACTGGTGCAAAATAGTCAATATTTATGTAAAGTTTACTTTGAGTTAGGCGCTAAGTGTTTTATGTATATTAGTTCATTTAAATTTTCACAACAGGGGCTGGGGATTTAGCTCAGCGGCACAGCGCCTGCCTGGCAAGCACAAGGTCGTGAGTTCGATTCCTGGTACTAGAAAAAAACCAAAAAACCAAAACAAAACAAAAATAAATTTTCACAACAACCCTGCAAAGTATTAATTATTACCTCCATTCTAAGGATGAAGAAATGGAGAAACAGAGAAATTAAGTAACTTACTCAATCCTAGATGGTGGAGCTGAGATGAAAGGAAAAAGTGGTTTGGCTCTTTTTTTATACACAACATTTTTTTTGAGATAGAGCCTCACTATGTAGCCCAGGCTGGCCTCGAACTTGTGGCAATCCTCCTGTCTCAGCCTCCCAAGTGCCGGGATTATAGGTGTGCACCACCACACCTGGCCCCCAAAATGGTTTGGCTTTTGTTTTACGTTATTACACCACATTGCCTCATAGTGTCATGCTACAGTTTGAATCAAAACTATCTCCTGAAAGACTCCTGCGTTCGGGAGGAAGGTGATTAGCTCATGGAGTGCTAACTGTGGGGTGCTTAAACCACAGGGTGAATTCACTGATGAGTTCACAGCTGACTGTGCTGTATCAGAGGCTGGCCCAGAGTAAAGGAAGAAAGGCTTTTGAGAAGCGTGCGGTCATGGTCAGTGCGGGATGACATTAGAGCTGACCATGAGGCAGAGGGAGGATGGCAGAGCTGCTCCCTCCATAATCCAAGTTTCTTGTTCCCTTTTCCTCTCTGTTGGTCTAAGAGGCTGCTTCCGACCAGCCAGGCTGCCCACGATTTGGCTCAGAAGTCCTTGTTTTCAAGCCTCTCAGCGATCTCCTAAGAAACCAGACAGGGTAACAGGCTTCCTCATTAGAGCTCTCAACAGCTTGAGATCAAAGGTCCCTCTCTTCTAGCTCCTGGCTGTACACTGGCTCTGAGGAAATTGGAAATAGAAAGGAGACTGGGGGGGTGGGGCGCGGGAAGGAGACTGGAGACAGATACATCCCCTCCGGTTCAGTCTGTCTGGTCTTTGCAGTCTCCGTCTTAATTGTTTAGCTGAAGTTTGCCGGAGTTGTCCTCTACATCTGTGGAGCAACAGTATCTCCTTGGTCTCTCTATTTCTAATAAATCAAGGCCTTCCTCCCTCTTCTGCGCAGTTAACGGAATATTCTGCACGAAACCCTCATTTGCTTGTGTCCTTCCTCAAGAGCAATCATTTACCATAGTCAATCCAGAATCTTTAGTGCAGGTTTCTGCCAACTTCTCATCACTTTTACAGCACTGTCAGCCTCGACAAAACCCACATCGGCGGCTGGACCTACCCCGGAGCCTGTGTGGACACAGACGAATAGACAGGTGAGTTTGGAAAGACATTAGTGACTCTGCGTTGCACCTTCCTGCATGCATGCGGCCTCTGTGGGAGTGAATGTCTGAGTGCACGCACAGGGCGGGGAGGGGCACACACACGGGCACAAATGTGGTTGGTAAATGTGCCTGAAGGTGATGTGAGCACTTTCTGGAACCCTATGCTCTAGGTTTCACTCCATAAATCTCTTTTACTGGCAGTGCTCAGAAAGCCAAGGGCTGTGTAATAATTTACACTGCATTGTCCTTCCTCTCTTGCTCCCCTTCACTTGCCCATGATGAAAAACTAAAGATTGATGGTGATGTCCCTTCGGAGGAGCCAGAAACGCCATCCATCCCTGCTCTGCCAGTCTATCCTCTGTAGTTTTCTTTCCCCCTTGCTCCACTCCTGCTCTGTAGAGGACAGGCTTTCTATCTTATGTTTATCAGTATGTGTTTGCAGCACATACCGTTTATAACCCTTGTAGGGAGTTGGTACATGTACATAACACATCTTCATTCCTTTCTTTCATCCCCTTTTCCTTCCCTTTCTTCCCCTTCCTCCCATCTCTTGATTCCCTTCCCCTTTGAGAAAGATATATCCCCTACTTCCTATTGTCTATCTTTTAATTTGCTCTTTATTTCTCATTTGGGTTTCTCATCTAAGAAATGCTGTGAGATATTTGAGCCTGAGGACAGGCTTTCTACTTTCTCTTTTGCCCCAAACTTTCTCCCCTTCTGAAGCTTCCTTCTCATTGGCAGCTACCATGGATTAAATAGAAGGAGAGGGTTTTTCAGCTGATAACCACAAGGCTCAAAAATCTCCTCCAGAGAGCCCCAGACAGCTCCAGAGTCATCTACATCTTTCTCCAATCGAAGCCTTTAGCGTCCAGCTTTCAGAAGTCCCAGGAGAAGGGGAGCCCACACCTTTGTTTGTCATTAGGTGGTGTACTTCCGAGTGTGGGTGATTTGTCTTTTATGATTCTGTAGTAGATCTGGCCTTGTTCCCCTGCAATTGTTTTGTTTCCACTACATAGAAAGGTCCAGGTGAAAAATAAGGGAGTAAGTGTAGAAGCGAAGAAAGCTGGATAGAGCGGACCACACTTGCTTTGGTTGTGCCTTGCAGCCTAACAGCGATATATTTAGGCTCAGAGACCTGAAGCATCATTTTATCTGTCCCTCCCTTGTCATCTCTCCCCTTCTAGGTGAACTATAATCTCTTTACTATTGAACAACTTTCAAGCACCCACACCCTGCCACCAAACAAAACGAAATGGGTTCTACTGTTTCAATAAGTCACTGAAACTTTGCAAACCCTCATGGGCAGGAAACGCTTCCTGGGGAAAAAGCACCTGTCCCTGCAGCAGCTTCAGTCTGAATCGCAGGTAGAAGGACTGCCTTTGACATCTACTTTCTGTGGAAAGAAAGAAAACCTCTCTTGAACCCCCATTACCAGTTTTTGTACCTTTTCAAAAATACATTCCAGCACAACTTTAACTTTTTTAAGGAGAAAACACTCAGGGTAAGAAAAATCTCCTAAAAACAAAGTATACAAAGGATAAATCATGGTGGAGAAGATGAATACACAGGGCTACATTGAAATTTATTTCCTGGGGGCGGCGGTGTTGCTGGGAATTGAATCCATGGCCTCCACATATCAAGCACATTCTGTACCACTGAGCTAAGGCCCTTGCCCAAAATTTGCTTTGTCTCCACTGACAAAGTGACAACATAAGCTACAAACTGGAACTTTACAAAGTGGAAGATATTTACCACTCAATGACATATAAAGGATCTTCCCACAAAATGTATAAATAAATGACTTTAAAAATCTTAAGAAAAGCAACCCGAAGAATAGAAAACTGCAAAAGACACGAAGAATTATTTACTTAAATGGAAACCCAAATAGCCAAAACAAACAAACAAACAAAAAAAAAAAAACAAAACCTGAAAGACACTTAAATTCTCTAGTAATCAACTGAATGCAAACTAAAATAATCCATAAGATTGCCAAAACTTTGCAAGTATGATAATACCAAATGTTAGTGAGCCTGTGGAGAAACGAGCTTATATATTGCTAGTGAGAGTGTACATTGGCACAACTTTTTTGGAAACAATTTAATTTCATCTTCTAAGCTTAAAGATATGCAAACCCTATCACTCAGCTCTATTCCTTTTACTGATGCTGTAAAATGCATAACATAAAATTTGCCACTTAAGCTTCCGTAAGTATATAATACAGGAGTGTTAACTATATGCACGTTGCTGCCACCAATCTCTAGAATTTTATATCATGCAAAACTGAAAATCTATATCCACTGAACAAGACAGATACCCCCCTCCCTCTCAGCCTCCAGAAACCACCATTTATAGCTTCTGTTTCTGAGAGTTTGATGTTTCAGATCTCACATAAAAGTAGATCATTCAGTATCAGGCTCTGACTGGCTTATTTCACTTACTACGATGTCCTGAAGGTCCCCCCACATTGGTTTGCAAATTTTTCTCCTATTCCATAGTTGCCCATTCACTCTGTTGATTATTTCCTTTGCTTTGCACACATTTTTAAATTTGGTGTGCTCTCATTTGTCTATATTTTACTTTTGTTGTCTGTGTTTAGTGTCATGTCCAAGAAGTAAGTGTCAAATTTGGTGTTAAGAGATTTTTCCCTTATGCTTCCTTTTCGGAGTTTTATGGTTTCAGATCTTACATTCGGGCCTTTAATCCATGTTGAGTTAATTTTTATATACGGTGTAAGGTAAGGAACAAGCTTCATTCTCAGTTTTTCCAAAACTCCATTTGTTGAAGAAGTGATCCTTTCCTCATGTGTGTTCTTGGCATCTTTCTTGAAGACCAGCTAACCTCTTATTTCTTTTTCTGGCTTGACTTCTCTGGTGAGGATTTCTTTTTTTTTTTTTGGTTTTTCTCCGGTACCGGGAACCGAACTCACGACCTTGCGCTTGCCAGGCAGGCGCTTTTGCCGCTGAGCTAAATCCCCAGCCCCCTGGTGAGGATTTCTAGGACTATATTGAACAGAAATGGCAAGAGTGGGCATTCTTGACTTGTTCCAAAGCTTTCAATATTTCCCTATTAGGTATGATGCTATTTGTCGCCAGCAGTGCTGTTCCTTCTTTTTTCAATTTTTTTTTTCTTCCAGCACTGGGGATTGAACCCAGGACCTTGTGCATGCTAAGCAAGTGCTATAGCACTAAGCAATATTCTCAACCATTTTTAATTTTTATATTCAGGGAAGGACTCTCTAAGCTGTCCAGGCTGGCCTTAAACTTGTGATCCTCCTGCCTAAGTACCACAAAAGATTACAAGTGTGCATGGCTGTGCCCAGCCCAGCAGTTCTATGCTTAAATGTATGTCCTGGAGAAAGTTTTGCACATGTGTTTCTAGAGATATGTACAACAATGTTCATAGCAGTATTTTTTGTAAAATCAAAACAGAGCTGAAGACAACTGGACTATCTCCCCACCCCCAATACTAGGGATTCCTGAGTGCTCTACTGCTGAGCTATATCCCTAGCCCTTTTTTATATTCTATTTTGAGACAGGTCTTGCTAAATTTCCCAGATGAGACTCAAACTTGAGATCCTCCTGGCTCAGCCTCTTAGAGTGCTGGGATTCCAGGTATACCCACCATATCTGGCTTGGACTATCTCTTGATGAAAGAATGGCTAATTGTGGCATATTCATTTGACTAAAATAGTTTAAAAATAAATTAAATTTATTTGCAGCCACATGGATGGATATCAGAAACACTGTTGAGAGAAAAAGGCAAATTGTCAAAAAATTCACACTGTGACAGAATTTTTTGTGAGTAAGTAATCTAAATGTAGTAAATCATACTGAAATGCAAGGAAGGGGAAATGTAAAACTATTGGAGTAGAAGATTTCTCCAGAGGAAGACAAAATAGATAGAATTAGGTCTCACCAATATTAACAATAATCTCTTCTTAAACTAAGTGGTAGGTACAGGATATCTGATTTACTTATTTAATCTTATTTTTTCATTTTATATGTTCTTTTATATGTATGAAATATCTGAGGATAATAAAAAATAAATTTATTCATTCAACAAACATTTACTAAGTACCTAGCATGTACCTGTCACTGCAGTAGGTGACTGAGATATAGGAATGGAAAAATACAGAAAGAGGAAAAGGCTTCTGGAATTAGAAAGTTGAAAATAAGAAGCATAAATATTTCAGGGGCAGGGATTTAGCTCCGTGGCAGAGTTTGCCTAGTATGTGCAAGGCCTGGGTCCAATCTCCAGGGTGCAATAATTAATATTTCAGCCAGGGGAGAGTTTAACAAACTAAACCCATACCAAGTTGTATTAAGTATGACCCATGACTGGCCAGGAGAAAGCGCCCACATCTCCCACGCCAGAATGACGCCATACCTCTAACTAACTCCCATTTATGTATGGAAGGCAAGGGGCAGAACAGTGTGGTCATCTAAGAGAGGGCTCATATGCTCAGCTAGATCAACATTCTGTGGAGGGACTGAACAGGGTACCCCAAACTATAATTAATCTAAAGCATCGGGTCATCTGAATAATAAAAAAGAACAAATACTATTTCCATTCATCTTTCGGGGAACATGCTGCAAGTATAGCACGTGCACTTTCTCTGGTGCATTTGAAAAAGCAGTGTTGTCAGCTCCACGCCACCTGCCTGGCGCTACTTAGAGAAAACAGCAACTGGTTCACTCACCCACTCAACATCGGCACAATGTCCGTCACTGTTCTGGGTGTAGGCAGTAGAATAAGACATTCTGATTATTTCTTTTTTTTCTGGTACCGAGAATCGAACTCACAACCTTGCACCTGCCAGGCAGGCACTGTGCCGCTGAGTTAAATCCCCAGCCCTGACATACTGATCCTTAAACCAGGTAGGATGGCACACCCCTGTAATCCCAGCACTTGGGAGGCTGAGGCAGGAGGATTACTGCTAGTTTGAGGCTAACCTAGGCTACATAGTGAATCCAAGGCCAGCCTGAACTACATAGCAAGACCCTCTCTAAAAAAAAAAACAAAACCCAAAAAATAAAAAATAAAAGAAGAAATTCTGATTCCTGTCTTTAAGGGGCTTAGTTTGTAGAGGACAGAGACAGAGACAGTCTTGAAAAAAACCATAAAACAATATTATAAATGCTGAAATGGAACTATAAACAAAATACTGCAGCAGCACACAGAGGAGGGAGCGTCTGTCTTCAGTGGGGAATATGTCCCTGCTGGCTTCTCGGAAGCGGTGGGATTTAAGCAGCACTGCAGGTCAGATGGGAATTTCTCTGAAGGAGGAGGAGAAGGGCACTCAAGACAGAAGGACCAACACGAAGAAGCATGGGGCATCACAGGGCCTGGAATACCGGGAAGCCCAATGTGGCAGCAGCCTGGGCCAGCGATGTGTGCGAAGTCTAATGCATGTAGGCTGACCACTGGCCAGAGCAGAGACCCTTTTCAGTGTGATATAGTAGGAAATGGGCAGGTTTGGGAGCCAGAACCACACTTAAATTCAGGCTCCACCACCCCTGGAACAGTAATTTTGATTGCGTTACTTAACCTGTCTGAGTTTCAGTTGTTTAATCCATAAAATGGGAATAATAAGGCCTTTTTATTGGGTAACTGGGGCAGTTCAATTAGATTTGGATGTGGAAAGTGTCTCACATGCCGCTATTAGTTTTTCCTACCTTCATGGTGGTTTTTGCTTCCATGAGAATATTACTTTCATACTGCAAAGGAAGTCAGTCAACATAAAAGTAGCCAGTTAACCTCTGTGAGAACGCATCTACTCTTCAGAGCAGGGTTAATCTAGGGCATATTTCTTCCACTAGCAGTTTGACTTTCCTAACTCTGCTTTGTCCTAACCGACATGAAAGAACAATTTTGTGTTCACATTTCCTAACTTCTCATTGGTCAGGGTGGAAGATAGCCAAGGAGCCAGGAAAGACATCAGAAACTGACCAAAGAAATGACTGAGGGACACTCTTTTTTTTTTTTTTTGGTTTTTCTCCGGTACCGGGAACCGAACTCACGACCTCGCGCTTGCCAGGCAGGCGCTTTGCCACTGAGCTAAATCCCCAGCCCCCTGAGGGACACTCTTGAAAGTGAGCACAGAGTAATTTTTCACAGAGAAAAGACTGGGTAGCTAAAATGGGTCAGGTGCTTACTACATGCCAGCCTCTACTTACATTATTGCGTTTCACAACAAACTTTTGAGTTAGCCACTATTACTGTGCTCATTTTATAGACGAAGAAAGTGAGGCTTATGGAAGTTAAGTAACTCACTCAAGTACACACAGAGGGAAGGTGGAAAAGAAGGATTTCAACCTAGGTCTCTAACGTCAGAGCCCAAAGAGTGTGTGTGTGTGTGTGTGTGTGTGTGTGTGTGTGTGTGTGTACCCAGGGTCCTTCATCACTGAGTTACATCCATAGCACTTTTTTATTTTGTGACAGGGTCTTTCTAAATTGTATAGACTGGCCTTGAGCTTGGGATCCTCCTGCCTCAGCCTCTCAACAGCTAGGATTACAGACGTGCACCACCACTCCCATCTTAACCACTTCTTTTAGAAAAGTATGGAGCAAGGGGCTGGGGATTTAGCTCAGCGGCAAAAGCGCCTGCCTGGCAAGCGCAAGGTCGTGAGTTCGGTTCCTGGTACCGGAGAAAAACCAAAAAAAAAAAAAAAAGAAAAGTACTGAGCAATTCTAGGACTGGATGGTGTCCCTAATCTGATAGAACCCAATTTTCTCATGATGGGGCTTAGGGTGGTTTTCTTCTCTTTTTACAAAAGAAGAAGGGAAATTGCTACAAAAAATGTATGAATTTTTCAAAAGTAACCATCCACAATGATTTTAGTGGAACTCCATCATGTTATGAAGCCCTTTTCTGGGCTACCTGGCCATGCGTCACCTATTTCAGGTGTTCCTCAGCCCCTGCCGCTCACTCCCATGCCTATTGTTGATTCCTTCGCTGTTGGAACATCCTTCTCTTGAGAATCTTGGTCCATCCGTAGAAGTGGAGGCCCCTGGATCCTGGCTAACGTCCATTTCCCTCCAGGGCTATTTGTCGAGGAGGGGGTGAGTAGAGACTTAATGACATGCCTTCCTTAACAATCCTCCAAACCTATCATCTAGAACAGGGTTTATAAGCATTCATCAACAACACCCTAGCAAAGTAGGTTAGTAGGGTGAGCCCACTGCCTGTTGAGGAATCTGGAAAGCTACAAAATTTTTACCAAGACTCAAGACTCAGAGATTTTAACCCCAGCCCCTCCTACCTTTGTGGCCTTCTGTACGTTGCACGACCGTTCTAGTTGTCCGTTTTCTCCTTGCTTGCCCTCCACCCCCACTGCCATCATCTCTTTTGGCAAAATCAAGGCTGAGCTTTGCCTTACTTCCCACGGAACTAATTAAAATCTACAAAGTACTTTGAGAACATTCGATGTGGATTTCTTGCCAAGACAGAATTATAGGTGAGAATGGCAAAGAATGGGAATAGGTTAAAACTAGGATAGCTGAGTTTTTCCAGGGAGGGCTCCAATCAGCCTCACTGTGCAGAATCTTATAGCTCTTTCTCTGCTGCCTGCTCAGCCATCTTATAGAAGAGCTCACTTATTTCCCCTTTCACACCATCATAGAGAAGACAGTGCGGGAACTGAGCTCTGTGAGTCTGTTTGTCCTTTCCCTGCCAAATCACACACAGACCCCTCCAGACAATACTTGTTTTATGAAGAGGAAGTGGTTGGATTGCATCTTAGTCTGGAGCAAAGGTATCTGCTGCAAGGTGTTGATTATTGTATTTTCTTGGCTTCCAACTGTGGTTGGTTAGTAATTGCTCTTGGGCTTCGTCTCTAGCATGGCCTTGACATAGGCACTTCTGGGAAGGGGGATTAAAAAATTCCTCTGAAGAGTCATGTCCTACCCAGGAAGAGTTTACCTGGGAAGGCAAAACACACACAATGAAAACAACCCAAGAACAATGACAAACCTACACTTAATACAGGCAAATAAAATAGCACTGGAGAGATTAATGTCAGCCTTCAGAAGAACATCTTCCCATGATAGATGCTGTGGATTTTCCTTTGCTTGTAGGTTTAGGAGCAGCCCTATTTGAAAGCAGGGTTGTTTTTCTTTTAATACTCTTCACTTGTATTACAAAAGCCTCAATCTTTGGGGCATTTTTAGTGTATCTTGCTTTAAAGTAAGTCAGCTGTGCCTTTGGCATTTTCCCCTTTTATCTCTTACTGTTCTATAAAGCATATTCTTATTCCATTCTCTCACTCCTATATTCTAAGTAGCAAAGGCTTTCTTTTGTCCACTGTCCAAACCTCCCTGTCCTCTTGTAAGTGGATCTGTCATTGGAATAGCCAGTATGCTTCCAGGTAGAGGTGAGCGATATTATTAAATACGCTGTAGCACATGTATACATGCACAAATGCGAAGACATCATAAGCCGAGAAGGATGAAGGTTGGAGAGGTCTGTGCACCTCATAAACACCTAAGAATTAATTTCTACTTCCCTTAAACCAAGGGCTCCTGTGGGCTTTCACTGTTTTAGGAAGGTTCTCTGTTGTCTCAATTATACACACATCTGGTAGCAAACTATGGCTCTCATATCCAAGACCGGAGATTTCTGGTACAACATGGGAAGATAGCTTCTGAGGATTCTGACCTAGCAAGAAGGGTTTTTCAAGATGAGTGGATATTTTGGGGGGTTGCTCCATTCTGGTACTCACAAAATGATAGAATAAGGAGGTGGCCATGCCCAGGGGTGTGGGGTAATGAAGACTACTGGCCAAAATAAAACATGCACACAAATAATTCCCCAAATGGGCAACACACAAAGATAACGACAAAGAAAACCCCAGATACTAGTGGAGAAATGGTCACCTTTTGCCCAGATCAGATCCTTCTCATCAGAAGAAACAAGGGTAAAGGAAATTCTAGTTTGGAGAAGGGAAAAAGATTATGGAGATGCCCAACCCCTGACACAAGACTCACCCAAGGTTGTTTCAGGCCTATGGTTCTGGTGCTTAACCTGTACAGGTTATGCCCCTTGTCAGAGTTCTATTCAGTGTGTGTAACCACCAACCCAAGTCCAACAGGCCTAATTTTCTTATGCAGTCCTGCTCTACCTTGCAGATCTGTTCTTCTTCTCCAATACCTGCCTTGTGCACTGATATTGCTAATCTTTTTTCTTTAGACCATGCATAAGGCTTCTTAGACTCCAGTGGATGCACCTAAGGAGAGTAGATGAACTATATCTTAATACACAGAAAGTGCCACTGACATAGAAGACCAAATAATACATTTCATGGCCCAGTAGTAATTATTTGATGTCTGAGCAGGGGTCCTGCCTGAAAGACTTCTATGAAACTCAGTGGTATCAGATTGATATCTAAGAATATCAGGCCATGGTCAGAGAAGCTTACATGGGGGTAAACAACACACAAAGACACATGAGAGGGCTGGAGATGTAGCTTAGTGGTAGGCACTTGCCTAGTATGCATAAGACTCAGGATTTGATCCCCAGCACTACAAAAACAAAAAACAAAGGAGTATGAAAACAATCACAAAGCTCACTAAACCTAGGCGAAATTAAGTGGTACTTACTGGAAAATAAGAGATTAAAGCTAAAGTTAGCTCTGTTCTTAGATACCATTCTGAGTATTCATTGAGAGCCAGGTGCAGTGATAGAAGCTGTTCTCTGTGCTGTTTTTTCTTCTTTTCTTGCCTTTTCTTTACTTTAGTTTTCTTTCTTTCTTTCTCTTTCTTTCTCTTTCTTTCTTTCTTTCTCTCTTTTTCTTTCTCTTTCTTTTCTTTCCTTCCTTCCTTCCTTCCTTCCTTCCTTCCTTCCTTCCTTCCTTCCTTCCTTCCCTCCCTCCTTCCTTTGGTACTAAGAATTGAACACAAGCTTGCTCTATCACTGAGCTATGTCCCTAGCTCTTTTTGTTTTGAAACAGGTTCTCACTAAATTGTCCAGGCTGGTCTTGAACTTGAGATCCCCCTGTCTCAGCCTACCAAATAGCTAGGATTACAGGCATGGGTTACTGAGCCCATCTGCCTCCTTTTCTTTTAATTCTCACAAGTATTTATTGTTGCCACCACCTTAGAGATAGCATTAAGTAACTTGTCCAAATAAGCATAAGAGTGAAATGAAATTCTCCTGGATTGAAACTCATAGCTGTGTGACTCATAAGTATCTTTAAGAACCGCCTCATGTGGCCTCCTTTTTCAGAGAATCTTTCTGCCTTGAAAGAAGTTATGGATTCTGGCCTTGTTTGAGAAGAGGCCGTACAGCTCAGAAAGAATGTTGCGAAAGGAAAGGGAAGAGTTAGATGAGCTTCTATCATTCAGTCCCCTGGTTGGTCCACCCAGCTCTAATCCCTGAGCTGAGGAAAACTAAGAATTACAAGCTCAAGAGATGCTAAGCTTGTCTGAGCTCCTAGGAGCCTAAGCTGAAATGCCCTTTGAGAGGTCCTTTTCCTTCTTCCAAATTTAAGACTCTTCCAACTGCATGGAAGTCATTTTAAGAAAGCTGGTGAATTATGTTGTAATGCAGTTCAGCTATGTCAGGGTAGCATGCTTCCCTCACATAGACGATAGCATAATATACTTTGTGAACCTCCTAGGTGATTAGTCCCCTCTCAATTTAGCTCCATTATTTTTACTGGATTCAGTAAAATTAGCAGAAAAAGGCATCTGGGGACCTCTTCATTGACTTTCTGACATGGCAATTTTTTCACATGTGTAGGGTCACTCCTTGCTGCTTCAGGATGAGCATCACAGTATTTTAGGCTAGAGAACACTCAACTATTTGATGCAGTATAAAACTACATGAAGTTTTCATTGTTCTCCAAGGAGTTATGCCTCAAACACAGGCAATAACAATAGGTATAAGATTCAACATGGCAGGAATATGAAAAATCCTATGGTCTTTCACCCAGGAGCCCCTTGAGCCAAGCACATTTACCAGATGCTAATGGAGCCACAATCTATTGGAGAAAGTCTTCAGCAAGAAGGCAAGATATTTGGCCCTGTGCTCTAGTTTTGTTTCCAACCCATGGGACGTTCATTTACTGAGCATTTATGATGCGGTTGGCACTGGGAATATGGAAATGACTGTGAGATAACCTTGCCAGTGAAGCACCCATGTATACCCCTTTTTCAGAGCTAGGGAGCCGTGTCCCACCCAACACATCCATCTTCAGCAAGGAGTTGAGTTTGGCAGTATAGAGGTGAGTGCAGGGATTAATGCCGAGTGCTGAGTCAACAGTTTCTCCATCACCACTTCCTCAAAGGGTGGCGGAGCTGTAGGAAACCACACGAGTTTCACTAATCCCCCATCAATGGCACTCATTGCATTACTGGCCTCATTATTTCTTAATGGGACTTTGCTGATTACAGACTGCTTAATTACAGTGACAGAATCCTTCTTGTTTAGGGGGGCCTAGAGCAAGAAATTAAAGGTGAGATGGTGGGGGGGGCTATGACTGCAGGCAATCCCTGTCTTCCGCCCACTGTCCTGCTGTCCAGCATAGGAGCTAAGGTCAGGAAACAGTCTCCAGCCAGTGACACTGGGTCTTTTACCACTGCCTTCCACTTCCCAATAATAAAATCTTCTAGGATAAGAAACAAAAGTCTTCCTCTTATAATTGTTTTCCTAATGCACTTTCCTCATTAGGCCTTTTAAAGTCTGGTAATCAGAAAGAAATAGTAATGTCATATCCCTACTGAACCACAGTTATAGTATGATTTTTGTCACATAGTAAGTACCTAACAGATATTTGTTGAATAAATGAAAGATTACAGAAAGACAAAATAATAGGAGGAAAGGCATACAGAGAGATCAGGCTGATGGTTTACCTGGTTGTCCTGCTTGACCCAAGTGGCCCTTTTGGCAAGCAGCCCCTTGACCCCTACTAAAATCAGCAAATGCTCTGCAGACTTGAAGACTTAGGCACTTTTAGTAGTACATATATGCAGCAAATGACCAAAGGAGAGGGTAAAAGGAAGGGAAGGAAAGGCAGAGATTTTCTTTATGTATGTATGTGGCAGTTCTAAAAAGGCAGATTTGGGAAAAGCAGAGGATAGGAAAGGTGAAGTAAAAATCAGCAAACCAGCTACATGTCAGAAAAATATGGGACATTTCAGACATTAAGCACAAGAGGTCTAGAGATAGTCCAGGAGGCCAAGTCCACTTCAAGTAACACAATTTTATTCTTTCATGGTCTTGAACTGACCTCACCTTGCCACTCCCACCACCTCTGTCCTAGACGTTCCATAGTCTTGGTTTAATCCCAAGCAACTAGTAGTCAGCTGTGCTGAAGAAATGAAATGGAAAATGAAAAATTCGAGATTATCAGATGATTTTTAAATTTGTTTTCGTTCAAGATGTTACCTTAACAGTTATGAACTCCATAAGCGTTCTTCACAGAGGGTTTGCAATGCCAACTTGGGAATGACTAGGGTAGGGCAGCCAGGATGTATGCTGAAGGTCAGGGAACATTCAAATTAGGGTTGTGAACTTCTTGCAGATAATACACATTGTAATACTTAAGAGACTATGTATGCTAATATTTAAGCATTTGTACCCACATTCTGAACTGTATAATTTAAGGAAAATTTTCTAATATCCCTGTCTTTCACACATCATATTCACCATCAGTGGTAGCTGTATCTCAGGTTTTTCTCTCTTATTTTATACAATATGTCTTATTCCTTAAGCTGGGAGAGTATTAAACTGTCTATAAAACTCCCTAAATTAATCACTCAATAGTTTAAACATAATAAACATGTGAACTGTCTCAGTTAATTGGCCCAAGAAATTGCATTCATCTCCAGAATCGTATTTTATCTCTTTCACACACGTTCCTTGTTGCCCTGAATGAATATCACAAGCAGGAAAAAAGTTCCTTGACAAATGCAGAATTCACATCCAAAGTTAGAGCAAGACCTTAAATGAAAATCTAAGAAATAACTCATTGATATGGAGGTTAATTAGATGATGGTAGAAATGGCAGGAAAGGAGGTGGGAAAAACCTAGACCCAGAGTGAGCTTAGCCCTGTAAATAGGATGACAAAAAGTCAGGGGCTGATAGAACTCAGTGACCAAATTCAAGTGGAAAAACAAAGCTGTATGTAGCATGGAATTGGATTTATCAGGAAGCGAGGAATAGATCCTACGAAGGAGGCGAGGATAGCACGTGAAAGGAAGGCGTGTTGTAAAAACGCTGAAAACTAGGTTACACGCCTTCTGCCCTCCTTGTCTACAAATCCACAGTCATTACTGGTGGGCAGGCCTGCAGCTATTTGCTGCTTGACCTGTGTAAAATATGTCTTGGGGGTCCAAGGAAGGAAAAGGAGGATATTCTTTGCGTTATGGCTCTGAGCCTTTACCGAGGAACACAATTGCGAGGTCACTTGCTCTAACACAAAATGGCAGGAACTGGGAGCTAACAACCATCGGCAGCACGACAGGCTTAAATCTCCGCAGGGTTATTATTCAGAAGACAATTGGCAGCTATGCTTCATTCTTTCTGAAGAAGTAAAAAATATGAGCAAAGAGAAGGAAGCTGCAAAGCAGGGGACTGAGTTAGACAGAGGAAAGCGTTTCTCCAGAGAAACAACACCCCTCTTCAGAGCAGCCTTTGCTAATACCCGCATCTGGGATGACTTAGATACCAATTAGTTGCGCTTGTAAGAAAATAGTGCTAAAATAATAATAATAATTCAAATATTTCCTCATCTGTAAAGGGATAATATAATAATGTTTGGCAGAGATAAAATGTGAGGACGTGTGTAGCCTCATGAATGGCCCTTAGGAGAGGGTGTGTGTGTGTGTGTGTGAAAGGGATAATATAATAATGTTTGGCAGAGATAAAATGTGAGGACGTGTGTAGCCTCATGAATGGCCCTTAGGAGAGGGTGTGTGTGTGTGTGTGTGTGTGTGTGTGTGTGTGTACACAAGCGTATATATCTTAGAATCATTTCCTCCTTTTTTACTTACCCTCAGTTTCCTTAAATATAAAATGGGCATGGACTGCATTCTCTATAGGATTTGGTGTGATGCTCAAAGGGATTCAATGGAAGAGAAAACACTTAGGAGCTACACACACACACACACACACACACACACACACACACACAGGTGTAAGCTGTCATTAGAACCTCTGTGAAACCATTTTGCCAGTTGCCCATATACACGCACACATATATAAAGGGTTCTTGTTGTAGCCGCCTTTTATTACAGGCAAATTGTGTTTATTTCTTAAACACAGGTTATTCCTCATCCCCAAATCATAAGACTAACCTTGCAAGGCTTGGCAGTAGGTGGGCTCTAAAAACTCCAACTTTCGTGACAGCTGGTCAGTGTTAGCATGGAAAAAGAAAGACTATAATCTAGGAATCGGGCTTAAGTTCACAGTGTCACTATTGCTTAATGTATTTGAAACCTGGTTTCGTCATTCACAAATGAAGTACGATCTATGCTATTTACTATCCACTCTGCCCATGCCCCTGTCCTATCCTGCATGCTGGGGCTCAAGCCCGTGGCCACAAGCATGCTAAGGCAGAGAGCTACACCCCCAGCCTCCAGCTCCCAGCTAAGATTTTAATAAAATAAAATGTACACATTGTTATCTTCAATGAAGTTGCTCAGATTACCAGATGTAAGAATGTAAGATTGATTGAACCATTAAAGAGAATAAAAAATAAGAAAAAATCATTAGAATAGATACAGAGCTTTACTAAACAAGGTAGGAGGAATTCACCAATGGTTGTTACACTGCACATGGTTGTCTTCAAATTAGTTGTTCAGGGGCTGGGGATTTAGCTCAGTGGCACAGCGCCTGCCTGGCAAGCACAAGGTCGTGAGTTCAATTCCCGGTACCAGAAACAAACAAACAAACAAACAAATTAGTTGTTCAGATGACCAGATATAAGCATGCAAAATTGGTCAAAAAAATTAAGCATTAACTGTTCCTTCCAACAAACTACCAGGCATGAGGTGGTTGTTATTTTTTTCTATTCTCTCTAAAATAAAAAGAAATGTATAAAGCATGGCCTATTGAGGGTGTTCTCAACTATTAGGGCCCCCCTTCTCCCTTCACGTGAGATGCATTGCAGCCTGTTACTGGTCAGGGTTCTGCTTGAGGCAGGAGCATGAACACAGGGATCCATAAAACAACCTAGGATTTGGAGCAGCGTTTAAGGACAGGGAGAACAACAGGACTGCTGCACCTTGCACAGGGTGCCCATCTCCTCTCCAGTCTGTTCCTCTCTTTTCAGGGCCCTTGCCAGGAAGAGAACCTCATCTTCCCACCCTCAGGAGTGCTGCACCACTTTACCTGGTTTCTAGCCTCAAACTAGCCTGTGGGGCCTCTGTGTCCAGGGAAATAAGGAGAAATTCCTAGCAATTCTTTAGAGATAGTTTCACCCAGAACTTGTCCAGCTCCTTTTAAAAATTGATTCAATCTATGTGACGGTTTTCAAAGAGATTCTGCTCCTGATGAAGTGGAGCATATCTCCACATCCCACCCCTTGGTAGGAGAAGAAAGAGGGAGCACGTGAGGAAAGCCACTGATTGCAGGTGTGTTCCACATGCATCTGCACACACATCCTGTAAACAATGACTCTACATGGACAAGTATCAGTGGAGAGGATGGAGTGCTTTATACCTTGGAGGTTGATATTTGGGTGAATGTATGATTAGTGAGTGGATAGAATGTAAACTGCTGAGTACAGTGTATGTATATAGGTATAAATGTCTATCTACAGCATGTCCTAGGTGCTAAGGACATGTGTGTGTATTTTACATACTGGTGTTTGTGGCTGGTAAATATGGCAAAAAGTCATGTGCCGGTAGAACTCAATTACTGAATTAAAGTGGAAAAACAAAGCTGCATGCAACATTGAACTGAATTTATCAGGGAGCACAGCCAAAAGCCCACTTTCCCAGTCTCGATTTGTCCAAGTCCAACCTTTAAGCTAAACCATTACAATTAAAGCATCATAGGGTAGAGATTTTATCTGTTTTGCTTCCTGGTATATCTCCAGCATCTAGAACAAAGAGTAGTGGCATGTAGTAGATGTAACATAATTATTTGGATAAATATTGGGATAAGTATCAGATTAATTAAAAACAATTTACTTCAACCATCTCTGGGGCCATTCTACCTCTACCAATTAACGAGGGAGCTGGGATGATGACAAGGACAGATTAGGACCAGCAAGACACTGATCACTGAGGCAGGGAAGGTATGTGAAGAATTGATTCAAGCAAGCTCCTTGGAGGGATAGGCATGAAGTTGGTTGGTTTGTTGCAGTGCTAGGCAAGTGCTCTACTCCTGAGCTGCATTCCCAGTTCTGATGAGCCTATGGAGCAATCTCCAAAAATGTATCTATTGGATACTTACTATCTAACATTTTATGAGTATGCCCTGTGTGGTGGGTACAGTACTTGGTGATGTGATCATAAAGATAGACAAGCTGTGGTCTTAAAGTATGCATTTTGACGATGATCAGTGTGGAAACAAACACTAAAAAATGGGCCTGGGCTAGCATTTGCAAAGTTTTTTTTTTTCTTTCTTTTTGAGACAGGGTCTCACTATGCAGTTCAGGCTGGCTTTGAGCTCACTTATGTAGTCCAGGCTGGTCTTGAACTTGCAACAATTCTCCTGCCTCAGCCTCCCGAGTGCTGGGATTACAGGTGTGTTCCACCACGCCCGGCTAGCATTTGCGAAGTGTTATGGGAGCAGATGGGATGAATGACTAACTGTAGGAGAGAAGGTAGGTTTGCAACCATTTGAGTGAGGGTTTGAACCATGAATTTTTACTTGCTAAGTACAAAGGGGAACTTGGTTTCCAAAGAAGAGTAGGACAAAGTCCATAATGTTCTGTGGATACAGGAAGAGGCTCAGCTTATCATTCATTGTGGGCAAAGATGTGGAATATACATGAGGAACCCAGGCTTTTAGATGCAGAGCTCCTCAAGATGTCTTAAAGCAGATCATCTGTAAAGCAAAACCTAATTGTAGGTGTGCGATATCCAGGCTGCACATGCAGCATTGCTTTTATACTGTTAGTCAGTAGCAGAAAAGGTAAGTGTGGATGAAGGTATTAAAAAGTTACATGGAAATTTTTATGAGACAATATCAAATGAACAGAGCTGTAAAATGCAAATGAGAGGAAAAAGGGAAATGACTATTGAAGAGACTACCTGAAAGAACATAAATCCACTTAAGGGAACATGGCACACTTAGAGAAAAATGGCTCAAAAACACTTACAAAGCAGGATATAAATAAATGCAAGTAAATACAGTACAGACTGCGTCCCATGGTGCTATGTGAGTGCAGAGAAACAAGAAACCAATATTGGGTGAGGGGAGCGAGGGACTACTTCTTGGAAGATGGAAATTTAATCTTTAGATGTGCTGGGATAAGTGAATGTTAAATAGAACTACTTGGAAAATAAGTCAACCAAATTTCAAAAAACAGAGTAAGAAAAATGTCAGAGACTAATCAAAATTTGCTCCCCTGACACACTTGTGTCTTACACTGATTTTCTGTCTGCCACAATGAACAAGTTACTCATTTGCCACTTTGTACAATCTGTTTTCATTTCCTACTCCGCAGGCGCCCCTTAAGACACTCAGTTCTGTTTCTCACAGGTAATTATGACTCTCAGATCTCCTGTGGCTCCAGGAATATAGGGATCAAGCTGCCAGAGACCACAAAAGGTAATTATACAGGAAATTTAGGTGTCAATTCCACTTTATTTGAATAATCATGCTCATCTATTCAATTTTTTTGCTTCCCAAAGCCCTGGCAGCTGACTACCCCAAAGCTAGCATATGTCATGGGAAGACCTAACCATGTTCAAGGAAATGTGGCTGTGTTGACATTGTGTCCACTTCTGGAGATAGAAGGGTACAGACAAATTCCTGGGTTTATTTGTTAGGTGTGAAAATCATCGTACCGTATTTCACTCACCTAGAAAAGAAAGGCGAATTTGAGGGGTTTCCTGGTCATAGGCTTTAAAACAAAAAATTGCAGGCTGGATTGCTGTCAATACAATTTGGTTCTGCTAGGTAGGTCTGAGAAATAGTTTGTTATGGTTTGTGTCTGGATGTCCCCCGCAAAGCCTCATACAGTCATGGGATGGGCTTCTAGAGTTTGTGATGGATTCATGGTCCAATGTTGGGATTACCGGTGTGAGTGCTACACCTGCCCTGGGGCGCGTAGTTTGCATACAATGTAAGAGAGGCTGCTTGCTGCTCCTCCCTTATGCTGTTGTTGCTTTTGTTGTTTTTTGCTGCCAAACTGTTGCCCTCTGCCATGTGCCACCCTGCCATGGAACCAGCCGAGTATGGACTGAAACCTCCACAAACTGTGAGCTAAATAAACCTTCCCTGTCCTTAATTTTGGCCATGGGGTATTTTGTCCCAGAAATGACAGAAAAGTAACTAAGACATAGTTAATACTTAAGAGTATTTGGTCACTTAATAACATTAGGAAAGGAGGTGTTAAGTACCCTGCCTCTATGAGTTGTGCATACCTATGTCCTGTGCACAAGGTTCTTTTTTTTTTTTTTT
>NW_004955458.1:1146570-1150983 GCF_000276665.1 Chinchilla lanigera | reverse complement strand
TTATAGCCCAGGCTGGTCTCGAACTCACAATGATCCTCCTGCTTCAGCCTCTCAAGTGCTGGGATTACAGGTGTGCACCACCGTGCTGGGTAACGTTCTTAAGCATCAGTGGCAACAGGGAAATCTTAGAGCAGGGAGGGGGGATAAAGGATGCACAGCTACATGTGAGGGAGACCACAGCCTCTGCACACCCACAATCAACCCGAGGGACCTTGCTCAACTGTACCTGCCCTCCATGACCTCTGAGCAGCACCAGGCACTCCAGCCAGAAAGTGCCTGGTGTGGCCCATCCTCTGATTCTGGTGTGATTCAGTTAAAACAGTCCATAGGAGCTATTTTCACAGCATCCCCTTCTAAGGCAGTAGTAACTGTGGTTCATCATGTGAAATCAAACTCATTGCATATGCAGCCCCCTTCCCACCCTACCACCCCACGCTGCCTATCTAATGGATTTCTAAATGACATCTCACCTCAGGCTCACGTACTCTACTTCAGCTTTTTCATAAGTAACACACTCATGCACAGCCTTAGGCCTTCACATCAGAAATGCTAACCTCCTTTTCAGTAATACAAAATATCTCCTTAAGAAAATAAGGCCAAGCATGGTGGTACACAACTGTAATCACAGCACTTGAGAGGCTGAGGCAGGAGGCTTGCTGTGAGTTCAAGGCTGGTTTGGGGTACAAAGTGAGTTCAAGGTCAGCTTGACCTGCATAGTGAGAGCCTGTCTCAAAACAAAACTAACAATAATAATAATAATAACAATAACTAAGGTTTCTTGAATAGTTTTTTACATGTCAGGCATGTAAAAAATAAAACATAGGATAAAAGAAAAAATGCAGTAATATTTTTGAAGTGTTGGGGGAAAAGAACTTTGAAGCTAGAATTTTATATCCAGTCAAATTGTTATTTAATTGTGAGGGCATAATAAAAAGTCTCAGGTATACAAGGCCTTAGAAGGTTGTTTATAAAGGGATCATATTTAAAAGATTATTCGAGAAAGGACTCAAACAAAAAGAGAGACAAATGAAAAATAACACTGCAAGAAAAACTTGGAAGAAAAAATGATTAAGTATTTGGTTATGTTTATTTTTTTACAAAAAAGCTAGGATTAAACAACAGAAAAAAAGGTATAGCCAACAAAACAACCAAGTCAAAATCCAGATAATATCCACATGGTAGAGGAATGAATTTTGGCAGACAAAGATACCCAACATGCTAAAGAACTTGGCCTATAGGATCTGGGCTAATGATGTATTTAAGAAATTAAAAGGGAGGGGGGAATAACAAGATTATGGATATTAAGGACAAGGATGTAAGAACTTCTACATCAGCAGAAGAAAACAGTCTGTCAAATGTATGAAGATGAAGAACAAAAACTGATGACAGTTATTATATCAAATAAAACTTTCCAATGAAGACCATAAAAAACACATGAGTAAAATTAATAGAAATAGGACAGGTTTTTAAAAAACTGTCATATTTAAACTTGAGTAAAGATTAAATGCCTAGACCAGTGCTTCTCCAACTTTAGAGTGCATATGAAAGGCCAGGGGCTCTTATTTAAAATGGATCCTGTTTCAGTGGGTATGGGGCGGGACCTAGGATGCATTTCTTATAAGCTCCAGGTAATGTCAGAACTGCTGGTCATGAACTGATCTTTAAATAGTGAAGCCCTTGACTGTATAAGAAACACATGTGAGTAAATAAGAACGAGACAATGTGCGATGTGTTATACCTGTGGCCTCAGCTACTCAGGTGGCTGAGGCAGGAGGATCACTTGAGCCTAGGAGTTTGAGGATAGCATGAGCAACACAGTGAGACCCCTTTAAAAAAAGATAATAAACTTAATAGAATAATATGAAGGATGTGATGAAACTTATATATGAATATGTGCTTCCCAGCATTCTAAAGTTGCATATATTGGTAGTTTATTCTTTTTCATTGCTGAAAAGTACCCCATAGTTTCTACATATCATCACTATCCATGCACCAGCCAATGGACATTTGGGTTGCCTCCAGTTTTACTTTGTTTTGTGTTGTGGTACTGGGGTTTAAACCTGGGGCCTTGTACTGCACTATATTCCTAGGCATTTTTTCTGTTTCTTATTTTAAGACAGGGTCTTCCTAAATCACTATGTTGCCCAGGCTGGGCTTGAATTTGCAATCATCCTGCCTTAGCCTACAGAGTTCTGGGAGTACAAGTGTGTGCCACTATGCACAGATTCCAGGTTTTAACTATTATTAGTACAGTAGGAATACATGTGTTCATTTATTTTGTGTAAGTATCTAGGAATGCAATTGATGTATTTTATGTTTAACTCAATAAGAAATTGCTGAACTGTTTTCCAAAGTAGCTGTACCATTTTCCATTCCCACCAGCAGTATTTGAGAGTTCCAGTTCCTCCACATCTTCATGAACGTGTGTTATCAAACTTTTTTATTTTGAGCCACTCTAATGGTGTGTATTGTTTTACTGAGATTTTCATTAGTTAGAGAGTTAGTTAGTTAGTTAGATAGTTAGTTAGTGATTCTGGGGATTGAACCCAAGACCGTCACGCTGCTATTTCCCTGGACCTTCTCATTTTTAATTTTGAGAGAGGGCCTTGCTAAGTTACTAAGTTGCCCAGGCTGAGTTTGGACTTGCAATCTTTCCACTCCAGTGTCCTAGGGTGCTAGGATTATGAGCACACACCATCATCCCCAGCTTTGCTCTGATTTTAACTTGCAGTTCCCTGACTGCAAAAAATATTGAGCAACTTTTCACACATTTATTGACCCTTTGTACATATTGTGTGTGTGTGTGTGTGTGTGTGTGTGTGTGTGTGTGTGTGTGTGAAATGTCTACTCATATCTTCTGCCCATTTCTGGTTTGTCTTACAGAGTTGTAGGTAAGGTAGAATTCACCACTGAAGCCATTTGGGTTTGTTGTTTTCTTCAGGTGAAGGTTTTTAGTTATAATTTTAGTTTCTTTGATAGAGATAGAGCTGTTCACATTTTGTACTTATTTGTCAGTTTTGGTAACAGTTTTCAAGAATTTGTCCATTTCATCTAAGTTGTCAAATTTATTGACATAAAGTTATTTATGATTTTCTCTTGTCAGTCTTCTAAAGTCTGTTGAATATGTAGTGTGTACTGTATTATTCCTGTCTTATAATCTCTGTATTCCTTTTTACATAACCAATCTAGCTAATGGTTTATCAATTTTATTAATTTATTCAAGGTTACCACTTTCAATACCATTGATTTCTCTATTGTTTACCCATTTTCTATTCATTGATTTCCAGTCTAATCTTTTCTATTTTATACTTCTACTTCCTTTAGATTTATTTTTGCTCATTTTTGTAGGTCCTGAAACTAGATTCTTAGATCACTGATTTGAGACTGTTCTTTTTTTGCTAATATAAGCTATCCCAGGCAGAAGGTTTCCTTAGCTACTGTTTAACTACATCTCACAAATTTTAATATATTTTTCATTTTCTAACAAAGTATTTTCTATCCTTCCTTGTGATTTTTGTTACATACATTATTTAGAACTATTACATTTAATTTTCTAAAATATGGCAATTTTCCATATTGCAAAGCTTGCAAAGCTTTTAATCTTATTCTGCTATGTTTGATGTAAGTATTTTTATTTTATTTTATTTTACTTTAATTTTTGAGACAGGGTCTTGCTATGTAGTTCAGGCTGTGCTTGAACTCACTAAGTAGCCCAGGCTGGCCTTGAACACACTAAGTAGACCAGGCTGGCCTTGAACTTGTGGCACTCCTCTTGCCTCTGCCTCCTGAGTGCTGGGACTACAGTTTCAATACTTTTAAACTTGGCAAGATTTGTTTTGTGATCCAGAAAAATGATCTAACTTAGTGAATGTTCCATATACACTTGAAAATAACATATATCCTGCAGTTATTGTCGGTAATGTTCTATAAAGGACAAGTTGGTCAAGTTAATTAGTTGTATTGTTCAAACTTGCTATGTCCTCATTAATACTCATCACTTGTTCTAGTGATTCTTGTGAGCAGAGAGTTTAAAACCTTGCAAGGGGGCAGGGGATATAGCTCAGCAGCATAAGCACCTGCCTGGCAAGCACAAGATCCTGAGTGCGATTCCCAGTACAAATAAATAAAATAAAATATAATCTTGCAATTGTGGATTTGTCTACTTCCCCTTAACAGTCATAGTAGTTTTACTTCTTGTACTGCATTTTGATGTAATTTTCCAACTCTTTTAGCTATCTTGCAAAAAGAGAGAGAGAGAGAGAGCACAAGAGAGAGAGATCCAAAAATGTATACAAACTTCAGGAAAAGAAAAACTTGTATAGGGGCTGGGGATTTAGCTCAGCGGCAAAAACGCCTGCCTGGCAAGTGCAAGGTCATGAGTTCGGTTCCTGGTACCGGAGAAAAACCAAAAAA
>NW_004955458.1:1077258-1146470 GCF_000276665.1 Chinchilla lanigera | reverse complement strand
AGGGGCTGGGGATTTAGCTCAGCGGCAAAAACGCCTGCCTGACAAGTACATGGGCCTGAGTTCTATTCCCAGTACAAAAAAAAAAAAAAAAAAAAAAGAAAAACTTGTATAAACATTTTACTAGTAAATTTATTGAGACACCGTAAGATTAATACAATTAATACCTTTAGCCTCTACAATTATAATAGACGCTCAAAGTGCTGGCCATTAGCTTCCAGACAATTATTAGTATGCCGAACTGCTGCTTGAGTAACCTTGGGCATTAAGATTGGTGCACATGCATTTTTCATTTTTTAAAATTATGTTTATTGGTACATCTTATGTATACATAAAGATCACATTTATCATAGGGAATTCATACCTGTATATGATACAACCTCATTCTTTTTTTCCCATTCCTCTATCCTCCCTTCAACCCCTCTCCCCTTCCTTAATCTACAAAGGCTTTGTTTCCATTTTTTCTTTCTTTTCTCATTTTGCACACGCATTTTCAATTTCTTTTCTAAGGACTGGCAGTTTAGTGGGTTTTCTGTAACATACAACATCCTGTAGGGTCTTCCATATGAGGGTAACACCATCTGTTGAAAAATGTCATACTATTTTTCTTTTCTTGAAGTGTGTATACCTTTTTTTGTTCTGTTTCTTTTTGTTTTGTTTTTGTGTGTGTGGTTTTTTGGGGGCAGACTCTATTTCTTGTTTCTCCTGATATTTCTTGTTCTGCAATTTTGCTAACACACATTAGGTGTTGGTTTTTCATTGATTGATGGATGAACTGATTTTTGAGACAGTGTCTCACTATGCTGCCCAGGTTATCCTCAAACTCCTATACTCATACTATCTTCCCATCTAAGCCTCTTGAGTAGCTAAGACTACAGATACCTAGTTTCTTTTTATTTATCTAGTTTGGGATTGATTTGGCTTCTTAGTGACTTTAATCAGTTTTAGAAAATTCTGAACTGTTATTTCTTCAAATATTGCCTCAATTCTCCATTTGCTTTGGGTCTTTAATTATTGTATGTAGATCTTCTCATTTTATTCTCCGTATCTCTCAACTCTTCCATATTTTCATCTCTCTGTATTGCATTCTGGATTTCTTCTGACCCATCTCATAGTTTACTAATTGTTTCTTCAATTGGGTTCAATCTGGTTCATTTACTTAGTTTTGTTTCAAATCTACAAAGTCACTCTTTTCGTTCCCTGAAACTGTTTTCAAGCTTGTTTTACACTATGTGACTGACATTTTCCTTTTTTTATTTTATTTTAAAGAGAATTAAAAAAAAAAGATACAGAATTTCAAAACAAAATGATGGGAAATTAACAATGTGTATATTGTTATCTTCAAAGTAGTTACTCAGATTACCAGATATAGACATGCAAAACTGATCAAACAATATAAGCACTAACTGTTCCTTTCAATGAACTAATAGAAATTAGTAGTACAATTATCTTAGCTATCTTGGGTGTGTGTGTGTGTGTGTGTGTGTGTACTTTTTTCCCATCCCTTTTCTCTCGTTTCCCCCATCCCAGTTGTTCTTTCCCTTTGAGCAGTTTCTACCCTTTCACAATATCTACGGCACCTTTTGGATCTTATTTACTCTTTCAGTTTCTTACACAAGAATATACAAAATATATTATAAGAATATGCAATGTATATTACAAGAATATATGATGTATACGATGTTTACACATGCAAGTCTGATTTATTTCACTTATGAGTATGGTCTCTAGTTGCATCCATTTATCTATAAAAGCCTTGAGTTTATCTTTCTTTATAGCTGAGTAGTACTCCACTGTAGAAAACTACCACATCTTTTTTATCCATTCCTTGGTTGATGGGCATTTGGGTTGTTTCCTGTGACTGACATTTTCAGTCTCCAAAGTCTATCAGTCTATTTTGCTGGATTTTTTTCAGAGTCCCATTCCCACTGTGGGTTTGTTTCACTTCTTCTGAAAAAATTATTAGTGGAGACTTTTGAGGCTTAGAATGAAGATGTTCTCATGGAGAGAAGATTTCCCTTCACTTTGCTGAATGCCTACGGATCGTATAAGTCTGAAATCACTTGAAACTAAGGTTAGTGCTTGGTTTTCTTTGGCTACAGAGTTAATGTAAAATTGGGCTACAAATCAGGCTGGCTTGGGCCTTTTCCCCTTTTCTTCTCAGCATCAAGGAAGCAGAGGGTAGGTTTACTTTTATTTTTCATCCTTAACCTAAGAATATAACCCTTTGGTTTTTCAGAGTAAGGGCTTCCATTGGACTCCACAGTATGGGTCTGCCCTGACTTTTAGCTTCTGAAGCTAGCCATGAAAACTAGAGCTGAAGTTTGCTTTTATCAGCAAATACCTTCTGGTTAAAAGTAGCCTTTTTGTTCCACTTAGCTCTTTGCATTTTCAGTTTTCATTACCTTTTGGCCTGGTGTTTCCATATTATCTTGTCAGCTCTTTGATGCTTTTAAGATGTTTTAAATATTTCATCCAGCAGTTTTAGTTGTTTTCAGCAGGAGAGTTGATTCAAATATCCTACCCTGTCATGTTCCTAGGAACTGAAGCTTGTTTTAAAAAAAAAAAAAAAACCCTCCCCGCAAGCCCCAGATATCTAATGGCCTTTATAAGCATCCCAAACTAGCATTGACTAGGGTTGTTAAGGTTGTTATTTTGGAGAGTGGAGAGTTTTGTTTTTTGTTGTGTTTTAGAGACTGATTTGTCTTTCTAATAATTGGGAAAGATCTCCATAATATAGCACTTTGTAAAGATTCAAATATAAAGCAACTTCTTGTCTAAGAAGTGATTTTGAGAAGATAAGTTTTCATCTTATCCACAGGAAGACATGGCATATAAAGAGTGTTTCAAAATGCCTAACATATAGTAGGTATTTAGTGTCATTCTTTTCCTGTTCTCTTTCTCCTAACTCTTCAGGGACTTCTCTTTAAAAAAAAAAACAAGCAACTAAGTTGTTCAGCTGCTTGAACAACTATCCCTGCTTAGGGTAGGTGGCATGATCAGGATGACATTTGTCTAAGTCTTCTCTAGTCCATAATGGTAATCATCTCTCTCTCTCTCTCTCTCTCTCTCTCTCTCTCTCTCTCTCACACACACACACACACACACACACACACACACACACCCAGAGGAGACTACATAACCTTATAAATTACTGCTTTTATGGCCTTTTATTTTATAGGAACTGTTATGAAGCATAATGACCAATATATCATAGAAGAAACTTAAGTTCTACTTAGAAAAAGAAAAAGCTTGGTTCTGGGTAGAAATAATGTTCTTTTCTACTCACATATGAACTCCTTAGACATTTCTAAAAGAGAAAGGAGGAAGCACCTAATGTAGGCTTTTCCTTCAGGGACATGCACAAGAATAGGCCAATTTTTCTATAGTAGCAGGAGAATATCTTTAGGTCTAGGACATCAATGATGGCCACTGTGCAGAGGATGCAGGGCTTTGGTCATAGCTACTTCCCTACCCTTCAAAACATTAAAACACACCACAGCAAATCTGCGAGATTGTGGGAAGAAGGTACAGGAGCCTTCTCCTATCCTCACTACTGACTCCCAGTCATTGCCACCAGCACTGCCTCCACTTTGACATAGAATTTTTCTCTTTCAGATACATCTTTCAAGTTATTCTTTTCCTACTTTATGATTTTTTTTTTTTTTTTTTTTTGTAGGGTTTTTTTTTTTTTTTTGGTACCGGGAATTGAACTCAGAACCTTGCGCTTACCAGGCAGGCACTTGTGCTGCTGAGCTATATCCCCGGCCCCTGCTTGTAGAGTTCTGTCCATGTTATTGGAAAGGGCCCAGATAGAGAAGAAAGTGCAAATCATAACACTTTTAAAGTTAAAGAATTCTTAGAGACAGCCTAATCTAATACTTCTTTGTTCAGATAACTAAGCCAAAAGGCTAGAGAAGTTACACATTGCCTGACCTTGCAGACCCACCTTCAAGCTCCAGGGTTCTTGACATTCACGCTATTTTCCCACTGCTCTAGCCTGCTGGTCCCCTGGGGGAATTTTCTCCTCCAGACTTCATATGTGGAGACAGTGAAGCAAGGGCATATCTTGAGACCAGCTGAATAAAGCTCTTTACATGGTTGCTAAGGGAATCCAGGAGGATTGGGAATATAGAGGAAATGCAGAGTTGGGAAACGCAGCCTAGAGAAGAACAATGAACAGTATTTGGAAGTACTGGCAGGTCAGGACGCATGAGAGAGGGAAATGTATCTGAGGTGTAGAAAAATATTTGATGTCTCATCCAAGACAAGGATGAGATACGTTGGGGCTGGGACACAATAACAACAGACAAGAAAATGGAATACTGCGCAGGTCAACAATGATGAGACAAAGAGGCGGATCTTAAATAACACTAATTTTCTGCCTCTGACAGAAGGATGATAAAGAACTAAGCTAACATTTGAGAGGCACAAAAGCACTGAGACTCCTATCTGGGAAAGCATAAGAGGGGTATGAATCTTTCTTTCTACACTAAGAGGTGGACTAGAGTTGCCATAGGAGACTGAGATTGGATGGACAATAGAGGTGACAGGTGTGCCCTTTTAACTGAAAGAAGCTAAGTGTTCAGAAAATCTGGAAACAAAGGCTGAAGGAGACACCCTCCGCTCTGGGATGAGTTAAGTTCAGTCCTGCCTGGAGGCAGAGGGAGGGATGAAATGTCCTGTCAGAGAGTCTAGAAGTCTGGATCAGGGCCGGTTCATGGAAACAAAGCATCTCATTATGGAGAGAGGTTGAGAACAGTAGGAAAAAAAAACCCCAACCTATTTGCCTGGGGCTTCAGGACAGTGTAGAAGTTTTCTGGCTTGATTAATTTTAGGCTCTGATTATAACAAAAAGGGACTTCAGTTAACCCAAAATACAGGGATTTTCCATGACACTGCTATTCTTGGACCTTGGATATCACTTACTGGAGAGTTTGGTACCTGGTAACAGCTAGCAAGCCAATTTAGACACTACAGAAAATTGAAACAGAGAGGGGGATACAAATTATTGCTAAGTTTGGGGATTTCGGATTCAGTTTCAAAGTTTTCAGCTGGTGCGGGAGGGTTGGTTAAGTGAGGGTCCTCCCAGCCTAGTGGCTATTTGAGAACTCACTTCTGGGAACCCACAGTGAAGGCTGGGTGTGTCTGAGCGTGTGCTGAATTCCTGGCTTCAATTACAGACTACCAGGCGGCTGAAGAGTCTGTCATTGCAGATGTCATCATATTTACAAGATTCATAGGTACCCTCTCCAGCTGGATCCAAGAACGAGGGCCTCTCTGCACCTGCTGCCATTTCTCCCTGCTGTGCTCTGGAGGTGCGGCGTTCCTTGACACATCCACTCCCTCCCACCAGAGGAATGAGGAGATGATACCTTGGAGAATTTGCACTGCCCTTTAACTGTCCTGCTCGTAGCTTCCATGTTGCAGGCTGAATTAGGATACATTTAACAGCAAAATTCTCTCACTTTTAGGAAATCCTCAAGAGGAAGAAATTTTTATTCATCTGGGAGAGAGGCAGAAGCACAGTTAAGAATATCTCTCAAACTTCCTTTCTATTGGAGTACTCCTTGATACTCTCCTGATGTCTGAATTGTTCTTTGCCCATTGAAATCTATGTAAATTCTTCTCCTGCCAATATCCTGGAGGTTCCAAAGAGCGCTCGGTGTGCCTTCTTCAAGTAATTGTTTCTAAGCCCCCACTGGAGATGCCATTAGAGAAGCAATGGGCATGGGGAACTGGCTTCTCCTACAGAGTGAAACTCCCAGACAAACAGCCTCACATTTCTCTCTGACGCACGCTACCAACCCCCCGTGGTGCCCTGCAGGTCAGTGGGCCGCGATCCCTGCCACATCTGGGACAACTGCTGCTGGAATAAGATGTCTATCCTGATAGCCAGGATGCACCTACTCCCATCCCCAGCCTTGGATTACTCCCTGGCCCGTGCCCCAGGTATTATGATGAGATACTGCCTGTGACGAGAAGACAGTCAACAAGGAATCTACCCGAGGGCTGCCAGTCTCACCTAGGGAGATCAAATCACAGGTTCCGTGAATACTCATCTCTGATTCCTTGACTCCATGGCTGTACTATGGGAGCGTAGCACACTCCCAGCCCCTGAGAAGCAGGCAACTTCTCATTATCTGCATTGGTGGACACGCAGAAGCATACATACATTTATCATTTAGGTACCTACTGTGTGCCAAGTCCTGCGCAAAGTGGTCAGTGGTGCATGAAATAGACATCTGTTTTACACATACCTTGCCATTAAACAGAGTCACAAGTGGAATTCGTGTTACAAAGAACCAAGAAAAGGGAAATAAATTTACACGGCTTGACCTTTGGGTACCTGAGCAGAGCTACTTATACACAGACATGCACACATACCATCTTGTCTGTCCCTGATACTCTTTTTGACTCTACATTTTTATCAAGCCCAAGAAGTGAAAGCACGGAGTCTGCAAAAATCTCCCAAGTCAATAATCCACCAATCGTGGAAAAGGAGTTGATCCTATGTCAGAATGAAAAGTCTCTCTTAGTCACCTAGATATGAAAACAGTACAAAAATCAGTCATGGAATTCCTTGTCCATTGCACATCAAGGTTGCATAAACAAACTTCCCCTTGACTTCCTCCAAACCTACCATCTCTGAGGTAGAAGGACAAAAATTTTTTTGTAAAGGAATCAGAGAGGCATGAAGCCATAGAGATGAGAAGCCTGAAAAAATGGGTTTGAGCCACTTAGCTTTCATATTCTCAGATGACGAGTTCTTGAGCCTGAAGACAGAGCTCTGAATGTTTTCTTCACCCATCCCAGTGTTCCCAAAATCATGCAGATAGATGACGACTGACCCTATTTTCCTAGCTTCCAATACAAGGATTATACAATTTTCTTCATCAGCTCAATGATCCATTCTGTTGGAAAGTTCTTACTTTTTGTAATTCTATCCATCTTTACAAAACTTAATTTATTTCTTGGTATTTTGTCTTTTAAATCTAAATATATCAAAGGGAAGAGATGGGCATATTACAACATCTCCCCTCTGGATTTTGGAAAGTGATCGCCCTTCTTTCTGCTTCAGAGGAAATCCTAGGTGGAAATATCATAAACTCTAGGAAGGTAGAGTTTTCCTTCCCTATGGTCAGTAAGCATAATGGAGGCTCTGAAGATCTCCCTATAGCAGGTTGGGGAAAATCTAGAAAAAATAGGCAATACTTCCTTCCTTCAAGCACAGTTACTCCAGAAAACCAAAGGTCAGTGGTCAGAAACTAAGTAAGAAAGATTCTTTGTGTTACCATGAAAGTTGGTCACAGAAAAAATGAGGGTGCAAGAGTGTGTAGCGATGGGCCATTCCATGACTCCAGAGTAGAACCAAGTAAAATGAAGTGTGGAATCCATCTGAATAAGTAGTTACCGCAGAAATTTAAGCCATATTTCAGAAAAATCTAGATATTAAGCTTATATTATAACTGGTCTTTGTTCTTTACCAGATGTTGGTAGAACACCTTGGTCAGATAGTAGTCAGAGTCTCAAAAAATCTTAATCCCTTTTTCTCAAAAACTAGGTATATGTGGGGGAATAAAACTTTCAGTTCTCCTGGAATTATTTTATTTGTGTCTTTGCCTCCAGCTAGGAAGACATATGCTAGGATGGTCATCTAGGACTGCAAACTAATCTCTCACTGGATCCATTTTGTTTCATTTTCTCACTTAGATCTTGTGGTTCCGTGAAGATAACCCATTCACCAATCCCCACAACCTGACTCATCCCCACATTTAAGCTTTTTATTGAGCAGGGTCTACTATCCCTAGAATGTTGTCTGCAGTCCCAACTCTCCACATTCGCCCACCAAAATTCAGCTCAAAATTTTTTCCTGCAAAGATTCCTCCCTTGTTAACTGTTTTCCTCCAGTTTCACCTAAGCATTTAGTTTCAACAATATTTAACTGTGTAAACCTGCGTGTGTGTGTGTGTGTGTGTATTAATCATGGGGGATTTAAGTATTTAGTCTGTCCTCATTTTTTAGGGTTTTTCAGCAATTGTTAAAATCATGTCTGATATGAACTAATTGCTCATCATGGAAGGAGATACATGAATCTTCTCTATCAAGTCCTGAGAGATGAACTAGTGATGAATAGCAATGCCAAGAATGAGGAAAGTGGCAACAGAAAAGAGAGCCCCTGATGAGTCCATTAGACCTCCGTGCTTTCAGCATTGTCTGGGACCTCTTGGTGAAGCCATGCCCAGTATCACACTAATGTCTAAACTTCCACTTAGAAAGAGCATAAGATACAAGTTCTATCCAGAGCAGAAGCATAGTAGCTTAGAGTAAGCAGTGTCTATTACATAATTGACTGTCAGCCAGCCTTTGTGCAAAGAAGAAAAGATTGAAAGGAAGGACGGAGAGGGATAAGAAAGGACTCAGAGAGTCAATAGGTTCTGAATCTCTCTTATAACTTGCCAAAATCAGTTGGCTTTCCAAGCAAGGAATAGTCTAGTCAACTAATACAAATGGGGGTGGGGACCGTCTTAATACTAATATAACGAAGTGGTATCAGCATGGGGAGGTTCCTTGTACAACGCAAAACAAGATACTGTGCGGAGAATCAGTGTTGGCGGAGATGAGAGTGAGGACACTTCTGGGCGCTAGTCAAGGAAGACTTTCAGGAAGAAGAGGAGTCAATAGACCAGAGAGTTGGGCCAGAAGGAGGCTACAGGGCTGAGCACAGAGGAGCAGGACTGAAGAAGTGAACCGTGTGACCCATCAGAAATGAGCGAGAGTAAATACGGTCTGCGGAAACCACTCACAGTTTATCTTAGAACGAAGCTTAGTGGGAGGTCAGGAGCACTGCGAGGTGGGGAGTGAAGAGTTGATAGTGGAATCAGCAAGAGACCCAGGAGATTTACATTGGTCTTTTCTTCAGAACATAGAACATAAGCAATCAGAAAACATTTTCCGCTTCACCCCGAACAAGCAAATGGGAGCAGAGCTGTGAGCCCTACCTCCGGCACCTCACAGGAAAGGTGCTGGCAGTGACACTGCCGTGGCATACCGAAGCAAGCTTGGCGCCAAGATAAAAGGAGCATCTTTAAGCAAACACGTTGCGCTTTTTGCTGACATGTGAAGTCCTGAGGCTGATCCTGTTCCCAGGAATGAGCTCCTTCCCTCTCTAACTGCCTCTCCCTAGTTCCTGCTTTCTCCAAGGGGACCTGCACAGACATCCCTTCAAACACCTGTTGCCAAGCGGGAAAACCGATCCCAGATCAGTGTAGAAACTTTTCAAGAATGACTCTGTTTTCAGGTCCATGGAATCTGCTCTCCAAGCTGTCAATTCCATCTTCACTCTAACCTCTTACTGGACATGCTCTGTTCCTACCACTGATGGGTGGAGAATTCCCAAAGATGATTTGGACTGAGGAAAACAGTGACAAGGCCAGAAAAGCAACTGTGAGAATAGAGTAAATGTAAAAAGCCAGTCTTGTTATTCAAATTCTATTTTTTGTTTGTTTTTTGAGACAGGGTCTTGCTATGTAGTTCAGGCTGGGCTTGAACTTGCAGGGGTCCTCCTGCCTCAGCCTCCCAAGTGCTAGGATCACAGGTGTGCGCCAACACTCCTGGCTCTCAAGTTGTATTTCTTTTTCTTTCTTTTTTTTTTTGAGACAGGGTCTTGCTAGGCAGTTCAGGCTGAACTTGAGCTCACTTTTTAGCCCAGGCTGGTCTCGAATTTGCAATGATCCTCCTGCCTCAGCCTCCTGAGTGCTGGGAATACAGGTGTGCACCACCATACTTGGCTCAAATTGTATTTCTTGAGCACCTACTATGCAAAACATTGTGCTAAACCTAGAGATAAAAGTGATACACAATTTTAAAATATATAACCTAATTTATACAATGAATATGCATTAATAATTACAATAAACATTTAAAATAAATGTCCGGGCTGGGGATTTAGCTCAGCGGCAAAAGCGTCTGCCTGGCAAGCGCAAGGTCGTGGGTTCGGTTCCCGGTACCGGAGAAAAACCAAAAAAAAAAAAAAGTAAAAAAAATAAATGTCCATCTTCCAAAACTAGTAAATAAGACAATTCCATATATGTTATACCAGTACAAAACAGTGTTAAAATTAGACTCCAAAATAATATGATGCTATAGTTGGGAGATTAACAAATAATGGTTGCTATATTCTAGGAAATATTCTTGGAGAAGATTTTAAACTGGGCTTTAAGGAGAGATCAGAGCTTAATATGTTGAAGAGGAAAGGAACAGCATTTCAGACAGATGGAACAGTATGTGCAAAGTTCTAGTGGCAGAAGAACACAGAATAAGTTCAAGAACCTCAAGTAGACCCATGTGGCTATAGTGTAGGTTATACAATGGGATGTGGATGCAATTAAAGTCTTGTCACCATGCAGGGCTCTGAAGCCGAGGCACAAGCATTTGGATTCTATGCTCTATGTAATGGCGAATCTGGTAATTAAGATAGATGTGCCATATTTCTTTGAGATTCCAGATAACTCACTCATTTTTTTTGACGTTTGAGAAGTTCTAAAAGTTTTCTAGCTACCCTAATGAAAATGAGATTTCACACAGACTTATCATGGAACCTGCTATTGTCAGTTAAGAAACTCAGACTCATTCAGATGGACATACAAAGTCCCTTTGTCACACTGGGGCAGACAGTAGGACGCAGGGATCAGGGCAAATGATAAAATGTTAAGAAGATATACAACAGTGGAGTCCTAGGAGCCATGTAAGGCTGATTAGGGAAGTTTTCTGGTGTGAGTTTAGGACGAGGTACGTAAGGAAGGTACGGACAGGGCTGAGCAGGAAGGACAGAGAAACAGTACCTGGGATTGGGAGAGGAGGAAACTAGCCTGGGTAAGTGCTTGGAGACAAGTACGAGCAAGCGCATGTGATGAGTGTCATGTGTGGGAGACAGAGAACAAATGAACTCAGCTGGAATGGAGAGTCTGCAACAAGAGCTAACAAGGACTCGGGTGCGCCATTTTCCAGCTCGGCAGTGTGGGACGACCCTGAACCCTGCGTCTCGCCTCTCTAGAAAGAGCGGTAGGAATTTCAGCCTCCCTTGTCCCCTTATAATTTCATGAGACATGGGTTACATTTCTAGTTGTTCTGGAACATTGACTCATCCTTTGGTAAAGAATATGAGTAGGACACAGAGAGACAAAGTAAGGCCGGAGCCAAGGAGGCTATTAGGCTCAAATTGAAGTTATAATTAAAAACTAAATTCTGCTTGGGCTAAACTTACATTCTTAGGATTCCACTCCTCATCTGACTTTTCCTCCATTCCCCCCGCACACCCCCTGCATATCCTGTAGGGATGTTGAATCCTACCTAAGTCAGGGGAGGGAGTGGCCAGATGTGGAAGAGGAGGTTATTACAGAATGACTTCAGAAGGCCTCAGATGCTTTGGGTTAGCTGCCTCTCATAGTCAGACTCCCTAGATTCACGCACATCGTTCTCCTTTGTAGACCAGTCTAGATTCGCAGGTGCAAGCAGCCGCCACAGAAATGTCCTGCAAAGTGTGGAATGCTGGAGTAGAAACTACCCATTCATCCTTCTGAGCAATTAGTGGAGCCATGTTGACTCCAGACCATGAAGAAAAGACTGAGTTCAGCTTTGCTGAGTAGAGCAAAACTTTGATGTAGCCCAACTGCAATTAGAAATTAGGGACCAAAGCGTCCCTGAAACCCAGCCGGGGAATCGCTCCCTCATGTTCCTTCTGCACTCCACATTCCACCATAGAAGACAGTAAAAAAGGCGATTGCCCCACACCCTTCTGTGGAGAAAAGGTACATTTTGGGATGGTTTGGAGGCATCAAAATGGTAAGCAATTTTAGGGTACAATTAAGACCTGGCTGCTCAACCCTACAATAAATTACCATCAAAGGCACTCACACGTCAGTAGGAGAAAAAAAAAAAAAAACACATGTGCTTGCAAGACGATGTGTGTCTGATGCTCATAAAAAAGATAAAAATATAGGTCATCATCATGTAACGAGCTTGTAGGTGTCAGAACGTGTGCTGCTGGGGGAAGTATGGGAGGGGAACAGAGAGAAACTAAGGCAGCAAAAAGGGCTGGAAATCAGACTCCAACCCCAGGCTCTTCCCTTCTGCTGAGGACAGTGGCTGTGAGGGGACACAAAGGGATTCTTTGCCCCAGTTGTTATTTCTCAGGACATCCCCGCTCCCCCCTCCACTGGCTTTTCAACATATTAATCAGTTCTCCCATTTTGAAATCAGCCGGTCAGGCTATTATTCAAGCATTGTTAATGACACCATCGACCAAGGTATCAATTAGGCAAGTTGGGATAAGAAAAGCAGGGAGTAGGGCTGGCCAGAGAGCAGAACGCAGGTCTGTTTTTGGTACAGGTAATCCCCACTACAGCAAAGGCTCCTAACTCTCTTACCTCAACTCCCCTTTTAGGCAACCGCGAATACACTGAATTCTCCAGAAAGACCAACGCCAAAAAGCTCCTTTATCGTACCCCCTGGCTTGACCCTTCAGTTAACTGGATTTCAGCCAATCACACCAAGCCACTCAGGATACGCAGGCAAAGGCCACAGCCAGGCAGTGCTGGGCCGTTCCTATGATTGCAGCCCAGGCTCATAGGAAGGAACGCATCCTCAGCCACTCCTGTGCAGGCTACGTCAGGTTAAATTTCTACTCCTTACAACAACTCACATTCTGAACTTCCTCTAACATCTAGCTGGTCCAGGAAGCATTTCTTTTTCAAATACAGGTGATGTCTTGCTGTGTTGATGCTTTAGTTCTTATATCTGAGTGCAGTTCCTCCCCTCAGACAGTTTCCAATGACCAGAATTAATTCTTGTCTTTTATTGTTTGCTAGATCTCTCTATATCCCACACTTACCCAGACTCCTCTCATGAAAGGCTCTGTTCAAAGGGACCATTTGGAGCAAATGGGCGTGACAGGTGTCAGTCACTGAAATTTAGATTCTGGAGAAAGGAAACAAACCAAGACTAGAATCAAAAGTACAGCAGAGTAAAGCTAATTCAGTCATCAAGATGCTCAGGTTTCTTCCCATTATACACACGGGCAGGTTTTGTCCTACACCCCAGCCAGCTCCTTGTCACTCTTGTGGTCTCCAAATGGACACATGGTTTTCTTTCCACACCACCAATTATCAGCTATTCAGTCAGATATGGGAAAATAGAGGACAGAAGGTTAATATTTTTAGTGTCTCTGGACCCCCCAAAATGTCGTTGGACCATCCTGATTCTGCACAGCACAACCAAGCCTGGAAATCTCAATAACAACAGCCATCTTTGGAGTCTTGAAAGACATAGTACTTTCTTAATTACATTGGCTGTGAAAATGAACAGGCTTCCTAGGCCCTTTTCCAGAAGACAAAGCTACTTCTAGGGCTGAGCTATAGTCGCTGATGGAAAAATAAACACTTTCCAAATGGAGCAACCAGAATTTTTAAAGGTGAAGAACAACAGTAATAAAAAAAGTTTCCAAATATCTTGGAGGCTCCCTAAGAGCAGGAACTATATTATAATTTTTTTAAAAAAAGTTTTATTGAGGTGGCTCACCAATTGTATGATTCACCTATTTAAGGCACATGATTCCATGGTGTCTAGTATATTTACTGAGTTGTCCAGCCATCAGCACAATAATATTAGAATATTTTCACCACCCCAAGGAGAAAAGCTGTATCTATTAGCAGTCACTTCTCATTTCTCCTTAACTCCCCTACCCTTAGGCAACCATTAAACTATCTCTGTATTTTACTTACACTGAACACTTCCTATAAAGGGAATCATACAATATGTGGTCTTTTGTGACTGGCTTGTTTAAGTTAGCAAAATGTCTTCAAAGTCTGTCCGTATTGCAGCCTGTGTCAGTACTTTGTTCATTTATTGCTAAGTAATATTCTGTTATGTAGATAATCCATATTTTGTTTATCTACATTTGGGTTGTTTTCACTGTTCAGTTACCCTGAATAATGCTGCTATGAATATTCATATGCAAGTTTTTGTGTGGATATATGTTTTCATTTCTCTTGGTTATATACCTGGAAGGGGAACTGCTGAATTGTATAGTAACTCTTAAGTTTAACATTTTGAGGAACTGCCAGACTGTTTTTCAAAGGCACCGCATAATTTTATATTCCCGCCAGCAAGGTATGAGGGTTCCATCTTTAGCACATCCTCACCATTGCCCACCTGTTGTTATTGTTATTATTATCATTATCATTACAGCCACCCTACCAGGTATGAAGTGGTATTTCCTCACGGTTGTGATTTGCATTTCCTTGATAGCTAATAAGGCTGAGCATATTTCATTGGGCTCATTGGCCATCTGCATATCTCCTTTGGAGAAATGTCACTTCAAGTCCTTTGTCCATTTTTAATCCAGCCAGCTGTCTTTCATCTGTTTTGAGCTAATTTTTGTGTGTAATATAAGATAGAAATCCAACTTAATTCTTCTGCATGTGCATATCCGGTTACCACAGCACTCTTTGAACAGACTATTCTCTTCCCATTCAGTTGTCTTGGTGCACTTGTTGAAAATCAATTAATCAGCAATGTAAGAGTTCATTCTTGGACTCTTGATTCCAGTCCACTGGCCAAGGTGTTGTGTGTGTGCATCCTTATCCCAGTCCCATACTATCTAGATCATTCTAGCCTTGTAGCAAATTTCAATATCAGGAAATGTGATTTCTCCAAACTTATTGTACTTTTTCAAGATTGTTTTGGCTATTTTGGGCTCCTTGAGTTTCTATACGAATTCTGAGACCTAGTTGTTAATTTCTGCAAAGATGCCAGATGGGATTTGATAGGGAGTGTGTTGATCAATTTGGGAGCTATTGCCATGAACATGGATGTTTTTACATTTATTTAGGTCTTCTCTAATTTCTATGTATAATATTTTGTAGTTTTCAGAGTATAAGTCTTGTATTTCTTCTGTTAAATATATTCTTAAGCATTTTCTTATTTTTAATACTATTGTAAATGGACTTGTGCTCTTAAATTCATTTTCAGATTGTTTATTATAAGTACTACAATTTTCTTTAAACTCTATGCAGCTATCTTAGTTAGCTTTCTGTTACTGTAACAAATACCTGAGGTTACTTATTGGAAAAAGGGGCAAAGCTTATCCTGACTTATTGTTTTGGAGTTTTCAGTCTATGATCAATTGGCCCCTTTGCTTTGGGCCTGTATCAAAGCAGTACATCATGGCAGGGAGCATGTGACACAGCAAAGCTGCCGACCTCATGGTCATGAGACCAAAGAGAGTAAGAGCAAGAGACCAGGGTCCCCTAACCCCCTTTACCTCCAATGACTTCGTACCTCACACAAGACTCTACCTCTTCAGCTCCCACCACTTCCCAGTGGTGCCACACTGGAGATCAAGACTTTAACCTGTGGGATTTGGGGGGACACCTAAGATCCACACTATAACAAGCCCTAGACATAGTTATTTACAGAGCAACTATGGGTGAAAGTGTTCTGTTAGGTTGAATGAGAATAAAGAGTAGAAGACTAGGTCCCCGAACTCAAGGAACTTACAAGAAATTACGCTGTACACCTTTCCCTTTATAATTTATTTTAAAATTACAGATGGACACATTAGAGTTGTATATGTTTATATGCATATGGGGTGCAAAGTGATATTATGATTTATGAATACAATATGAGATAATTAAATCAGTCTGATTAATATATTCATCACCCTTTTGTTTTCAGGGCTGGGGACTCAACCCAGGGCCTTGCACCTTCTAGGCAAGCACTCTGCCCAGCCCCAGCTCATTACCATTTTTTATAGTGAGAATATTTGAAATTTACCTTCTCAGCAAATTTGAAATGTGCAGTACATTATTTACCATAATTGCTCTATGTTGTGCAATATATACCCTCCCCAAATCAAACTTGCCCCTCCTATTTGAGGTTTTACGCCTTTGACCATCATCTCCGCATTTCCTGTATCCCCCAGCCTCTGGTAACCACCGCTCTCCTTTCTGTTTCTTTGACTTCAATCGTTTTAGAATCTACACAGGAGTACGTATACAATTTTTATTTGTCAATTTAAGAAATCATTAAGGATATTTTAAAAGGAGAAGAAAAAATTTTCCAGTTCTGTGCTTATCCCTCCAAGTATTGATTTGGGTGCCACCAACAGATTTGGGCAGGTAGGCGAACTCACAACTATGGAATTCACGAATTGTACGGCTCAACTGTAATTTCTATGAAGCACTTTGAGCATATGGAGAACGTTATGGTGAGTGAAATAAGGCAGGCGCAGAAAGACAAACATATGTACAATTTTTAAAGAGATTTGAAATACCTTATCTTACTTGATCCTTGCTACACCATTCATTCATTTATTCAAAACTATCTATAGAGTGACTGTGGAAGCGCTGCCGTAGATACTGGGCATAAAGGGAGAGGAAAACGAACGCAATCCTTACCTTTATGAGTTAGAAAAACAGACATTAATCAAATATAAATTACAAACTGTGGTAAGTATTAGAAAAGAAAAGCACATTCCACAGAGGTAGGACAGGTAAAGAGAAGACTCAGGTAAATAAGTGCTTTAATATTCTGGAGGCAGAGAGCACAAGATGTTATGAGAAGGGTCAGGGGCAGGCTTTTCGGTTTTGACATTGAGTTCTTTGATTAGACATAGTTATTTCCCACCCTTAAGGAAAAGGACATGAAAACATGTTTAGGAGGGACAAAAGTCCCCTGTTCCAACAGGGACTTTTGCCACCAGTCTGGTTCCTTGCCGGGCTCATGCAGAGATGCAAACAGGAGTCCCATGGAGGAGGACCAAATGCAGTCCCCATGTCCTGCATGCTGCCTGCCCCCTGTGCTACACTCAGGGCAGTTTAAACTGATTTCCAGCCCTGGAAGATCTAAGCCAAATGGTACTAATATTATTATTAATATTATTTCACTTTCTCCCGGGTTCCAGCTTCTTTAGTGCTGACCTGCCTGCCCCAGCTTTTGCAGAAAATAATCTAAGGCTATAAATTCTCTCCCTCAAAACTGTAGAGTACTTTTGTAAAATGTCATAGAAAATTGGGAGAGGGCAAAGTTATAAATAAAAATTGGACGACAACTTTATGAATGAATTTTAGAAAGAAAATCTTGACTTTTACACCTACTGAAAGGAGGGATAGGATTTTTTAAACAGAGAAGCAAAGGCCTGGTATTGGTCCAGGCTGGTCCCTTAATCTCATCATGACCAGAAGTGACATGGCCAAACTACAAACCGCAATGGCAGAGCCTAGACCAGATCCCAGGCCTCCTGACTTCTGTAATAGTGCTTCTGCCGCTGCATTTCCAGACACTTAATAAGTCCTTGATCAATTTATTAAGCAAACATGGCACCATGGTTAGGACTAGGAGATACAAAGGTGAATTCCAGCTCTCATCATCTGCTCCTTCTTGAAAATTTACTTCCTTCATCCCCCATCCCAAAGACTAGGTTAGAGTCTTCTTTCATAGTGTTTTATGCATTGTTTCTACTGCTACTTTTCACATATACTTATCCACTAATATGTCAGTTTATTCCACTAATATGGTGAGTATCCTGTAGATGATTGCGCTTTGCTACCCGAATACCCAGTACAGTGCTTGGCACATGGAGGGGCTCAAATAAACCTTTTAAATCAGTAGCAGGTCCAGTCCTCCTTGCTTTTCTTTATGCTGCTGGTACAAACCTACCTGATATGTAAACATATATCCCCCAGGAGAAAAACCAGAAAATGGGTATGTCCCCACTACGACTGGTGGCCCTACCAGTGGTAGGGATGAAACAGAACAACATCCATAAGAGTCACAGAACAACTACTTCCTCTCCCTACCCGTGCTGAATCCATGGAGATGTGGAATCTATGGAGAATCAAGAAAAGCAACAAATTGGTTTCATGCTGTGTGTATTTAATAAAATGGGATGTCTGAGAACACATACTTCAGAAAACTCCCTTTCACTTTATTTCATTTGTGAGTTGCCAATCTCGGGTCTGGAAAAGGTTGTCTTTTTCTAAGGATAAGTTATTTTTGTCTCTTCATGCTTCATTTTGATTTCACCAAGTTAATAGAGGCACTTAGGAGAATGAGATGCATATTTAAAGCTAAGTTGTTGCAGAGCCAGCCCAGGGAGAGAGAAGAGACTTATTAAAACTCATCTATATTCCTTTTCATAAAAAATCATCATAAGTGGACCTGTAAAGCAGAGCCTGGGGAGCCTCGGAAGTTAACTCAGCCCGGACTATCCACAGGGGACAGGAAGGTGTAGTGGATGCTTCCTTCCACTCCTGGTTGTCCACTGTGAACCCTGGCACCGTGTGGAGATACAGTACCAATGTCTATTCCAGGATCAGATACAGAACTGTATGTATTTTCAGATAAGCAGGAATGTTGTAGAAATCAGATAAGGACTGATCTGTAAGTAATTTCTTATGCAAGCTTTTTTGGGACAAAATATGTGCTAGCATGCATCTACCTCTGTGGATAATGTGTGCGGTCTGTTGCCTGTGGAGAGTGCTTAGGTTCACTTCCTCCCCCCATGGCCCATCAACCTATGATCAGAAATAAGGGTGAGTTTGATGAAAGTGCAAGCATATGAATGTATACACCTGTTTTTGAGAAAAGAGACAGAGACTGAAATTCTGACTTCACCTCAAAGCCAAATTGAAATTATTCTTCTTAGCTATCTCTTAGATACTCTTCCACTCTTTCTCCTTCCAAGGATGCAGGTAAGTGGAAGTGGACCCTGGGGTCCTACCAGTTCTTCACCACAAGCCTGCATGCTCAAAACCAAAATGAACTACATTCAACTGGGCCAACTTATTAGGGACCATATCGACGGGGCACCGAATCAGTGAAGGTTTTAGAACTGGATTCACATAAACTCAGATGATCTGAGCCTTGATGCAGAGATTCGAGCTGAATCGCCCACTTTGGCTATCGACACAGTTTCAGCATCTTTTTTCTGGAAAAGCTAATAAAGACAACAATAAATATCTGTACACAAAGTAGTAAATATATACATACTTTATAAATCTATGTACTTTGAAGCATCAGGATATTGGTGAAATTTTCAGTCAAAAGATAAAAATGGCAGCTAGGGATAGTGGTACACACCTGTAATTCAAACACTCTGTGGTACACACCTGTAATTCAAACACTCTGGGAGGCTGAGGCAGGAGGATCACAAGTTCAAGCCCAATCTGGACAATTTAGCAACTTAGCTAAATTGACCCTATCTCAAAACAAATAAACAAACACACAAAAAGGTGGCTCTGTGCAAAGGCCCAGGGTTTTAACTCTAATACAGAAAGAAAGAAAGGTTATAATTCTTAACAAATATGCCTGAAATATCTGTATAATTACCGCTGTGCCTCCACAAGGCTAATGTAGTTATATAAACTTACAGATCACTCTATTTAAACCTACACATTTGCATACACATTATACAAGCCACTTATATGTACATATATATATATTACTGTATTGACATATACGGGAATTCATAGGTATATTTATGTTATTTATTATTCATTTATTAGATTTCTATTAGACGTGTCTATTTTGGTTTATTACCTGGTAAGATCTGGCCTCACACAGCGCTACCCTCCCTCTTCATATTCCTGCCAGGAGGGTTTGTGCCCTAAAGCCTGGGGGAGTTTTAGCTATTTTCTTTAAATTGAAGGAGAGGTCAACAACCAAGGCTTAAATGCACCATAAACACTGCCCCATTGCCTAGAAAGTCCTGGGTGTGTCAGCTGCTCACACAGGGTCTGTCACCTCGAGAGGATCTACTGTTCTCTCTAAATAATCTTTATGCACCTTTTTATGTAAATAGGGACAGCTCCACCATAGAAATGCCCCCGCATGTGAGATGGGAAAGAGGTGATAATGAGGGCAGCTATGGATGAGTGTTGTCACCTGGCTTTAAATATAACTCAGAGTCTGGATAGAAGCAACAGGAAACCACACTGGCCCTGCGCTTGCATACTTAAAATAACTATACAATGAGCTGAGCGTGGAGCAGTCACATTGGGCCTCATGCCCCCGTCCGGGTGTTTTACTAATCACCAAATCCCCACATCATCTGTGCAATCCAAACACAGCTGTCATCTCTTCAGTGGTTCTTGTCCCTGGCTGTGTATTAGAATCATCTAAGGAGCTTTTAAAAAATACTGATGGCTGGGCCCCACGCCACACGCCACAGCTAAATCCATACACCTGGGAGTGGGACTCGGGCATCTCGACGGTTTAAAAGTTCTCCAGGTGATTCACATCCACAGTGGAGCTTGAGAGCTGCTGATTTACACTGACCTGATTCTATATAAGCCAGAGAAGTAGCCCAGGCACTGGCAGAAAACTGGGGTGGTTCTATCCAAATAAACACATAACAAAGTAAGGCTCCTCTTGCAGAAGCATTTTTTATCATGTTAATACGGGCTCCCAGGAATACCACCAAAGACATCTGGCTGAGAGAGTAAGATGATTGTCACCTTTGAGGACCCGTTCCCAGAATAGTTACAAGAAAACCAGAACACACACACACACACACACACACACACACACACACACATACACACACATACCTGTGACTGCAAGCAACTTAAAACAAAAATTTTAATTGAATTTCTGGGCCTGGGGAAGATCTGAACCTATAATTATTTCTTAGCAAACTTGCTGAACACAGTGTTTCCCTCCTCTGGGACGAGATGAGACGGGTAGCATAATGAACCCTCTTTAATTAAAAAATAAAATGTTTTAGGATAATCATATTCTAAGTTACATTAGTTTTTTAACAGGAAAGGATGGATGGTGAGAAAAATGTTCATTTTCTAGTGCCCAGGGTTAGGATGCTTCACATGGTCCCATTTCTTATCCAATCCCCTAGATTCAAAATTAGATCGGTAAGGGGAAACTTGAGTCCCATCTTCATTTCTAAAGTAGAATGAAACTTTCAAAAGTTTTTTCTGTATTCCCACTTCTCTTACAAACACCAGGCAGACTCGATGTTGACTGATTCCAGCCAGGCAAAGCGGTGGGAAGGAACAGATATTGAGGCACCTGAACAGACTCCTAGCCCAACAGCTCTGACCCAATTTTATGGGATTCCCTAGTAAAGATGTCTATGGTTCACGTTTCTCATTGGTGAACTCTTTCCCAATCCCTTAAGAGATATTTGGGGCATGGGTAGACGGATGTGGGAAAATGCTTTCCTGGATCTTAGGTAATGGAGGAGACTTGGGAGGGCAGAAAGAGGGGTAAGCTCTAATTAACTGAAAATACCGTATTTCTCTTCAGGCAGAGGAACAAAACAAAGGTGTCCATAGAACTAGAGAGAAAAGTTTCCCTGAGTTCTACCTCTCAGTGGGGTCTGCATGCATGGTGGCCTTGAGGAGGGACGGTCAATATTCAGCCACCAAAATACGTATGAGAAATCCAATTCAAGAGTTTTCTTTTTAAGCTTGTTTTCCTTTTCTTTGAGTTTCCTCTTCTATTGTGTCTGGGTTGAACCTCCTTAATAGTAAGGTTTCAAAATCCTAATGGAGATACCTTTTTTCAAGGGAAGAAGAAATACGCTGGAAAATCCAAATGGAAATCTGTATTTTTCCCCCCCTAAGCTCTTCCTGCTCCACTTCCCTGGAAGAAAGAGAAAAGGCACAAAACAGCCTAAACCCTATTACTGTGGTTGACTTCACACCAAAAATTACCTCTGATGGATTCTGCATGTTAGGATGTGTCTATGCTCCTGGCTGCAGGTGGAGTGGCTACGTGTAGGCAGCTTCTTTAGCCTCTTAAAATATACTTCAGCTCCTTCCCTAGGCAGTGGGGAGCTGTGTTCTCACAGTTCTCAAAGAGAACATCCATCCCATAGTGATCACCCACCTGAGAAACATCTCTACTTGAAGCTACATTTCTATACACACGAACTTTCCTGAAGTGGGTGGAGGTCAGATAAGGACATGTTCGCTGGTCTCAGCAGCATTTACACCATATACCTAGGATTTCCTTAAATTCCTGTTTATGAATTTAGAAAAGGCAAAGGAAAGATGCTTTAGCAATTTCTCTCAGCAAAAATATAGAAACTGGTAAGCAAAGGTAGTGGGGCTGGGGAGCCTGTTTTCTGCGAGTTTTACAGGGCCAGGTAGGGCAAAGAAAGACACACACACACACACACACACACACACACACACACTCACCCACTGTGTGTGCACCAGGAACACTCACTGCTGTTGCTGAACCAAAACTGAAAAGGTGAAGAGGCCTGGAAATGTACCAGTGGGGAGGGGCCTGACAGTCACCAGCACACAGAGCCTTGCCCTCCCAGGTCTACACCTGCCCAGGGAGAATTTTGGTAATTTTAATAAAACCAAATTAAATCCTAAAGTAAGACCAGTTGGTGATTCAGTAGGGATGGCCCCAGACCATTATGGGGTAGCTATAAAATAAAAATTATAGATGGGTAAGAATAGGAGCAAAGCAAATAAAATCATCTTAATGGAGGAGAGAGGGAACACGGCGGGGAATACAGAAAACTGCCGAGTGTGAGAAGGGGCTTGTTTATAGGACTAGCCACAAAGGGAGAGGTCCGTGTTCAATGGCATTGGAGGCGGGGGCCTGCAGATGACAGAAAACAAGACTGGCTTTGTGCGTCGCAAGGAAGTGAAGCATATTTCGGTAAAGCAGAAAGAGGCAGAGACACAGTGCTGGAGAAGTTGTAGGGAGTGAGATGGGGAGGTTCCTGCTGTCAAGAAACTTATCTTTTAATTAGAGAAGCAAATTTAGATGTAAGACACCAGTAGTCATTTTATGTGCGTGTTTCACTTAGCTCTCATGCCATCCTGGGAACTGAATAGTGTATTACTCAATTTAGATTAGGAAATTGAAGCTCAAAGGGTTAAGCAACTTGCCCAAGGTTAAGAAAAAAAGAAAAAGTTAGAATGCTGAGGATCTAGGATTTGAACCCAGGTCTGGGTCACTTCAAAGCCCATGCATATTTTTTCTAACATCATCCTGGAGACCAATTTAATGCTGCTGTTTCCCAAAGAGATACAGTTCTTAGAGGATGCTCAGTTTGTCGGTTGGTCCAACCCACTCCTCCTTGTGCTAAGTCCCTGCCCTGTTCCCCGAGCTCCTTCCCTCCCCTGAGTACTACCATGGGCAGCTTCTCCCTGGCTAAGGTTGCTTCTTCCCCTCCCCCTTTCACGAGAAGACATCAAAGATTGCGCAGGGCCATAAAGAGAGGGAGGGTGTTAGAAGGAGGGAGCCGCCCTGAGCTTGTAAACTGGGCAGGGGAGGGGTGCTGGGACCCACCCATTTCTCCACTGACGCTACATCTCACTTTCCCCCAAAACTGAGATCTCAGCTCTGGCTTCAGGGCAGGGCACTTAGGCAGAGTGCGGGTAGTGGGGGCGGAGCCAGGTGGGGGTGGGGAGGGCATGCCAGGCAACTGGAGCACCGAGTCATTCTGACATTGAGACGCTGTTGCCAGTCCACCCCCACCCTGTGAGGCTGAGACATTCGGGTGGGTTCCTCTGGGACCTTGGGTAGAGTTCCAGTTCTGCTGGCTGGCTCTGTGGCTTTGAGGAGCTTCGTTCTGTCCCTCGCGCGGACTTCTCTTCACTGGCTCCCCTCACCTTGCCGAGTGGCTCACTGGAGATCACACTGTGGACGTAGGCTCCACAGAACTGCTCAATTTCTGGGCTGCAACTAGGCTTCACATGTTAAGAGACAACTGGGGACAAGAAAGGGTATGTCTCTGGTCCCGCTGTCACTATCTCCTACCTTCAAAGCAAACCACATCCTCCGAACTCTTGTTGGGTAGTGCTGGAATCTTCAACAGTCAGGCAGACTCAGTCCAAGTGTCACAGATCTGAGCACAGTCGCCTCCAATGGCCTGGGAGCTTCCAAAAGATGAAAGTCAAATCTCATCTCTACAGCATTGCTCCACGGAATGGAGAGCTCTGCATATACCAGGGGCTCTTGAAACAGAGCTAATAAAACCCACAGGGATCAAGAAGTCCATATTCTCCTTGGCAAATCAGATTATCACAATTAACCCCCCCCCTTCCTGGTGATCACATTGATCACAGAACTCCTTTTTCTCCATTGTCATAATTGTTCACAAGCATTTATTGAACATCACTAACTAGGGTGCTGTGTGTGGTCTTTGATAGAAATAGATCAGGTCTTGCCATCGGGAGATGTGACACCTCCATTTTCTAATACACAGAGAGCATGGACTCTAGGACCAATTGTCTAGGTTCCCGTCTCAGCTCTACCCTTTTCCAGTATGGGACACTGGACACATTATTTCACATTTCTGTTCAACAGAGAACTGAACTGAAAAATTCCTACCACCTAGAGTTATGTGGTGATTAAATTAGATAGTATATAAAACATTTAATGCCCGACACGGGGTAAGCAGTCAACAAGGTAGTTATGAGAACAAGCAAAAGTTTCTAAGCCAAAAAAAAAAAGGCATGATTAGAGTGTGTAGGGCAGCTATAGGAGAGATAATTGAAGGAGGGGAGTCCTTGTTAAGAAGTTTTTACTACAGAAAAAACAAAAATACAAGAACATCCTAAATCAGAGCAGAAAGAATAACAGTTCTTCATACTGTTGGATCCTTGACCTCCCAGAGAGAATTGAAACAAACAGTACAATTCAAAAGCTGGATATGAGAAGAAAAGGCCAAAGGACTTGGTGCACGTAGGCTGGAGAAGTCTGAAAAGTATGAATTTCTGTTTATAAACTCATGAGTGGATATTATGCTGGCGGTTTTACAACAGCTTTCTAAATTTCTCTCTCCATATATATATTTTATATATCTTATATACAGTAATTACATATGTATCTCCACCTTTCACTAACCCAGAACTAGTGGAACAGCAGCAAAAGAGATTTAGGTTAGACCTGTGTCAAAATTAGTAACAGCCAGGTGAACCAAATATTGCAAGGGACTCTTGTTCCTCTCATTTCTTGAGGACCTTGGCATTGGGTCACAGATCCGGCCTAGCAGTGGGCACCTGGATGGAGTAGTGGCTGAAGAGTCATTCTAGGTCAGACTGCTTAGAATGTGCACCATTTCAGCCACGAAATATTATCAGCCCGGAGATGATGGCCCTTCCTTCCCGGTTTTCTTAATACTATCAGCCTTGCAGTTTGATGTATGTTACATTTTACACTTCGTTTCTTTGGGGCTGCAGGCCATCTTATTCTATCCTTGTGAGTTAGGAATACATCCATGAATTAGAAAAAATTCTTCAGAAAGGGGCCCTCGCTCTTTTGTAATTGGACGGTAAAAAGACCTTCAACCCCTCGTCACAATCCCTGAATTTTGATCTAGCGCCAACTGCCACTGACTAGTTCCATGACTTTAAGGAAATCACACAGGTGCTCTGTATCTCAGTTTCCTCATCTGTAAAACAAAGGTGAGAAGTCCAAGCGTAGAGGTCACTGCATGATTATAAAAAAACCACTCTGAAACCAGAATATGCTGTTTAAATGTTGGTTATTATTACTGTAATGTTTCAGTATTATGTGAAGAGAGATCTTGCAAGAACTCTGACCCAATTCTCTTTTGACTTTCGTATTTTGACTTTTTTCTAAATCAGATTGCATTTCTTAAATCCTCAACAAGCTGGAACACTGGTCTTTTCCAAGTAGGTAGCACCTAGGAGTGTAGATGGTTTAGCTGAAGTGAGCATGCTGTGTCATTCGAAGGTGGGAGCACCAGAAGCCTCTCCCCTGCACATGGGGTCCTGGACTCATCAGTGCCTGGTTGGTTTCAGAGAGCCCCAAGCCTCAAAGCTGGCAGAGGGCGCTGGGACAGGAGCTAACGCTGTGATTGAAGGGTAAATCCTGCTTGAGGTCATGCAAATGAAGCTTAGAGGGAAGACATGAAGGAACCAGGCACCCTCTTCCCTGCAAGTATTATCTGCCATGCTTATGGGAGGGCTGGCAGATGCGGGCCAAAGATAGTGAGGGAAGGAGGAGAATGCCCATGAGCCCTAAGGACAGTAGCTGTGGTGAACTCCATGTATTTAGAGTCAGGCTGATGGTTGTCTGGTTTTCCCAAGGAATAAACAATAATAACCTTAATCATCCCTCCACGGTAGACAGCAGTCATCAATGTCCTGCTCCTTTTCTTCCTTCCCCAGGAGTAGAGGTCAGGTCTGGTTCCATTTTGTAGATAGGAAACTGACACATCATGATCAGAGGTAGCTGGGGATAGGTACCCAGTTCAGGGAAGCGTTCCAGGTGTTTGCAGCTGCTATTTCATTCACAAGCACAGGTTTACCCCCATAAAGATCTCTATCCAGCCACGGTGGATGCCTATCTGGATCTTGGCAATGACTACAGTGGGAGGGAGGTGGGGTAGAACGTGGGCCCTGTCATGAGAGGGCACACGGCAGAATGGGGCAACTCAGCATCCCTGAGGGGGATGACGCTCAGGGAGCTGGACGAGGTCACCTCTCACATTGGGAAGCCGTGTTCCCTGTGATTTAGTCTCTCCATGATGTCTTTGCAATTAATCACAAAGAATTTCCAAGTCCCAAGTATTTTGTCTTATAAAATCTAAAAGAACGCAGAAAGACTCTCGAGAAATACTTTCTCCGTTTTCCCCAAATTAGGGGAGAGGGGCCGAGGGGAAGCACCTTGTTCTAAGCAAGCCTGTTTACCGCCTGCCAGCCCAGACACACCCCCAACAAAATGCCATGGAGAATGATGGTGTGACTCATGGCTTGGCAGGTACCAGGATCATGCCCCAGGCTCCCAGATACCACACTGGCTCCTCCAGGTCGCTCTGGCTGGAGCTCTTCCTCCTCCTTTTCCCCACAGGCATTCCTCATCTTGCCCTCTCCTCCCAGGCCCTCCCACCCCAAATTCTAGGCGGCGGGGTGGAGGAGGGGAGAGTTAGAAGCTGGGGTAGAATTTGGATTTGAGTAAGAGTTAATTTCAGGATCAGAATTAAGGACAGATTTAGGGCTAGAGCTACTTTGAGATTTAGTTTAGTCAGTAGGTTTTTCACTGGTCGAGATGATAGAATTCTACTAACTTACAAGAATTAAAGTCCTAGGTTCTGAGGAGCACTGGTCTTATGGTAGGTCCACTTTCCTTGGAACTAGAATTAGAATCTGGTTTAGAAAATAAGAAATGTCAGCACTTAAAAATGTAATCAAGAATCATCTCCTAGGAATCTAAACAGAGGGTTTTTAGAATCAACTACATTTCTAAAGGCTGTAGATGCCAAAAGACCATTATATCCATCCCCCAGGCATACTGTGCTGTATTTTACGACTTTACCTTGACCTCAGTGTTAGAACTTCCTTGTACACCTGAGGGTCTTTCTTAGGTGTCTTCTCCTAGTCTCCCCACCCTAGTCTTCTGAAAGGAATTGCTCCCCTGTCCCACCAGCTTTGGGGAAAAAGTGCAGGAGGAGTAGTTAAAGAACCAAGGCCCTGATGTTTGGGTACCTCAGGCACGGTCTTGGTGGAAAAGCACTAAGCAAAGCATGCTGGGGATCCCCAGACTGAGACATCTGTCAGCAAGACTCAAAAGGCTCCTCCTCAGGCAAGAGGAGAGAAACATAGAAAGCCTTGAGCTCCATTTCTGAGGACAGGAAGGAAATTAAGCTAGGAGCACTGACTATAGGGGCAGCAGGGAGGTGTTTGGCAGGAGGCTTTCTCAGAAAGTCAAGATCCTCCAGAAGATGGTGATACTATTGGGTTGATTTCCTAGAAATCTACTGTTAGAGACCACATACACACATGCATGCACGCGCACGCGCACACACACACACACAATTGTGCACCTCTTACAAAAGGAGCCAACCCAGTAAAATAAACTGGATGGCAACCCACTCACTACTGTGCAAACCAATCTCTTCCATCTTATATGGGCCTCAGTCTCTCTTCCTTCTCCTCCTGCCCCTTCTCCCACATCTGGCTTCATTAGAGCTGGAGATTCTCCTGCAGAGGGGCTAGGAGGGTATGAAGTTGGCATAAACCCAACTTCAGACCTGCCCTCCCCATGGGCAACAGCAAGATGGTGATTAGCAGCTCGCCCCAAAGCTCAGAGGTAAGAGATTTTTTTTCTTTCAAACATGTCACATCTGGCACATCTGCTTTCCTAGCAGTGATGCATCCCAAGGGGTATAATCAACAGTTGGGGCGGGGCTGGGATGCAGGTCTGTACTGACAGAAGCCTGAGCCAGAGACGCCAAGAGCAAAATTTAAGAACACCAACTCCCCACACTCCCCTTCCACGCCAGAGGCTAAAGATGAGCCCGAACTGCACATCTTTCTGCCTTGGAGCCAAGTGCCCTCCTCACAGCCCAAACCTAGTTTAGGACACAGAAGACGGTGCAAAAAGCAATGGTACTTTTTACTTTGGGAAAGTATATAATCCATGGTCTTGTCCAACCTTAAACTCTCCCCTTGGGATTAGAAAGAAACTGGAAAAGGACCAATCACTCTTTCCAAGTGTCACAAGCTCAGCAGCTATAGTCAGTAACCCTGGAAGTGTCTTTTCCTGCCTTGCACTGCCCTGCTCCTTTCAGGCAGCCTCACTGCTTCCTCGCCCTTCTCATCCCCAGTCCCTTGAAGCAGGTGGGAAGCTGCTGCCACCCACTTTGGACCTTGTGTTTAGCAGGCCCTACCTAGGTGCTTCCCCGTAGTCCTTTGACAAAATACCACCAACCAGCACTCCGACCTCTCTGCCCACTGGGGCATTCCTCTTCCTCTAACAGCTTTCCTATGATTCCATCATTGGGACACTTTGCGTCAGCAAGGCAAAGTAGCTTTCTGCTATGCAAATATCTCTCCTTCTACCTTCAAGGTCATTCTTCTCCCTTAACAAAGACACTCGTCTTTCCTTTCTCTCTGGACCTAAACTCTTACTCCAAACACACTCCCACAAACTCCGCCTGCATGAAGTTTCTATTGATAAGCCACTCCTGTGCTCCCTCTCCATGGTCTTGCTCCATCCCCTGCAATGTCCAGATCCTCGTCCGTGTCTTGTTATGCGTATGTGTTTGTCATTGTCCAAGTGTGCATCACATCATTCCCATCACACTGAGGCTCCCAAGTGTGGGGACTCTGATTTCCCACCCCCCCGGTGCTCTGTGTTTTCCAATGCTTCTTAATTCAGTAAAGGAAGGTAGCTAAGTGTGAGAGAGGCAGAAGACCTAATACCTGCTCTGCTTCCACAAAAAGACAAAACCAATGTACACACACACACACACACACACACACAGGCACACACACAGGCACACACCAAGTCATCCCAAAGATGACTGAGCTTGTCAGAAATAAATCATGTTTGGCTTTCAAATGCAACTGTAATTACACGGTATCTTAACTATCTGTGCAAACTGTCAGAGAAAATATATTGGCAATTCAGTGAAGGAGGAGGGGGAGGCTGGAGTATCCATTGAACACCACCCTCACCTTCTCTGAAGTTATCTGGAGATAGGACAGCATAGAAGGGCAAAGACGTGCCAGGACTGGTCCCAACACTTACTGAGCCTAATGGTTTTTCAGGTAAGATGTGCCATTACAAGCTCCCAAGGTGGAGGGGACACTCCAGAGGAACCATATGCATCACTACTCCTGTAAGTTTCTGCAAGCAGTAGCAGGAGGGATTTAGGCTAGATTTTCTGAAGACATCCTGACCAGGTAGATTCTGGAGACAGGCATCAGAGAAATTGAGTCTTGTTCTTTGGTAACTGTAGTCTAACATTTGTCTCCACACAGAACTAGACAGTTCCAGAAGTGGAGGAGAGTGATGTTTGAAATATCCCATTTTAAATTGATAACATTAATTTATGCAAATAAGTCCCTGTATTTGAGAATAGGATTACTTTATTTCTTCTTTGTGATAGTTTCCATTTAGTGCTCTCCTCCCCCAATTTCTGCTCTTGAACATTCTTCCTAATTTCAGACAGATACCTGTCTCGGCTCCTCTTCTCCTTTTCCAGGCTACCTTTCTCACACATAGTTCTACTACTGTTCTGGAGAAATCAGACTGATGGATTTCAGAGGGAGGACCCCAAAGATGTGGTGAACATAGCTTCAGTCAAAGGAAAGAAACATGAAAGATGAGGAACCATGATGACATGGGAAAGAAGAACAGATATAGGGCAGAAGCGATGGCCTAAGGCTTAGAACCTCATCCCTGAGGGGCCGGAGGGGTTGGAGGAGGACAGAGGGAGAATGAGAGAAGCAGAGATTTCTCAGGGTTCCTTTGGCCCATCCTTCCCTACATGCAGTTTCCACACTTATCTACTTGATCACTTGCAGCCTACAAGCCACAGTAACATGTTATCTTAGGTGAGAAAAGAATCAGATGTTTACCAAGCAATACCTTATGGACGTTTCTACTTTGTGCATACTTAGGGATTTAAGTGCCTTTGTAGACGAGAGAAAAAAGAAAGCAGTGGCCGCTAATGTTGTCACACACAGCAGCAGAGGTCAAGGTCTCCTTCATTAGTGATGTTAGAAAACCACATGGAGTTTATCTTTCTGGATGGTTTGGGATAATTCACTCTTATCAGAACTTCCTGACTTAACCCCCTAATGAAACCATAGCAACACATCACTCACCCAAAGTACACTATATTCCTACTACAAAGAAAGAATGCCTAAATAGTAAGTGGTAGCCTCCATTTCTTTAGCTAACATCTGGCTGGACCCTGTTTTATTCAACACTCCAGCTGTCCCGTTTGGCCCACAAATCCCTCTGTCAAAAGAATGTGGTTCTCTCTACTTTTCTCTCAAGCTCTATTTTTAAAATTTTGTTCTTTGCCACTTTCTTTTTAATTTTATTTATTAGTACATGTTTTCACTATATAATGACTGTTTTCATTGTGGGTATTTGGTACATGTACATGACACATCCCAATTCTTTTCATTTACTCCCCTTCCCCTCCTCCCTTTTCCCCTTTGTTCATTCCCCTGGTCTTCTTCCCACTTGTAGTAGATCAATCCCTATATTATTACGTGTCCTACATTATCAGTATCTCGGGTTTAGAGGCTTATAATTATCATGTAAGCGGCCACTCCATAGGCTAAAGTAGTACAACAGTCGCATGAGCAACAGAAATACAAGCCAGCAAGAGAATGGGTATCTTCCTTGGCCCTAATGGTTGGCACAGCCTTCCTAGTTCCCCAAAGAGGCTATCTAGAGAAGAGAGAACTGATTGTTTTCCAAATTCCCAAAGATAGCAGTTCTATGCCAGACCATTCCCAGACTTTCTAAGTTCCTAAAGATCCAGCGTTCCTGGACTCCCAGCATGGCAGGCTGAGATTTCCTGACCCGTCCCCACAGAGCCATGAAATCCAGTTATAAGGCAAACAAGGCTGTGTTCGTGCCATAAAACCCCCTTGTGCGAGCTAATTAAATGACATCATAAAACAGGGAGATAAACGCAGGCAGCAGGAAACCCGCCCAGGGATGGAGATAGGATCAGATGGGTGGCTGAAATAAAGATATGCCAGGAGAAGAGTTGGTTGTGAATGTCCTCAACCTCAAGATTCTTCAGGAACTTCTAACTGGCATCAAGTGAGGGGCAAGGGGAAGGAGGATCTGAAGATGGAAAAAGCTATCCACAAATACCAGGTCTATAGCAAGCAAATGTGGACCCTTCCACTCCTGGCATATTCACTCAGAAAGACTCTCACAACAGCTAAATCAATTTGCATATACAAAAAAATTTGCATATGCACAATAGACCTATATAGGAATATCCATAATAAGGACATTCAGGGATATATATTCTAAACAAGACCATTCTCCTCCAACCCCTCCTGTCACTGAGTTAGACATCTTCTCCTGAAATACAAATGTGTAGGCCATGATCTCAGAGATTTTCTATACCTTAATAAAGTGTGACCTAAAATTTTGTTATCTCTGAACACACAGAATATTTTAAAATTATGTATGTTCACTGCCCTCCCAACAGAATTCATTAAGAATATCATCAAAATGACAGATACCTGGGGAAAATAAAACTCACATTCTTACCTGGGCACATGGCCCAGAAGCCTGCTGATTGTAGTGGAACAGATGAAGGCTACCCCTGGTCAAGTTCTTGTTCCAGATGCATATTCTAGGTGAGGGATAGGAGCCCACAGAATTCTTGCAATAAACTTAAAATTTACTCCGGCTCATCTACATAAGGCATCTCTTCTCTCTGTTCTCCCTGGGCTCACTTCTCCTCCGGAGGAGTTTAACAAAGTTCACTGTCTCATCCCCATGGTGTTACAAGGAAAAGCTGGACTTGGGGAGGAGGTCCAGATCAGCATGACCGGTTCAAACAACCTGGCATTCATTCATTGATTTGCTTATTCACTGACACATTCATCCAACAAAGAATTCTTAAGAGCTTTCAATATACTGGGCACAGTTAGGAACTGCAGATATGAGACAGCCCTGTCCGGGTCCTGAGGAATGGGCGTCTCGTTAGGTAGGGCCATTTTCCTCAGCAATTCAAACAGGAGCCTGACACCTTGAGCTACCGGTCTCACTTTCACCATGCTCCAGCGAGTTTTTCCCGCTGAATATGCAGAAAATTGGAGCCCTGAATCACTGGCAGTAGAGAGGATGATCTCTCCGGACACCTCAGTTTCTTGCCTGGCTCCAACCTGGCTCCCTGGGCAGCTCTGGACAGGTCATGGGCTTAGTTTCTCTACCTGGGAAGCGGGGGAGGCACCCACTGACTAGTTCTCAACTTCACAGAGCAGCTTGGTGATTAATGGGTTAATGTCCGTGGGAGGCTTTGAGCTCTTGGGATGAAAGACACCCTAAAGCCCTGACTCTATTGGAAACTCTGCCCAGCCAACAAGATACCCTGAAACCAGAAAGGGGGCCTTTGATCATATATTAAGGGTTGTCTTTGGAAAAATGAACTAGAGGGAATGAGTTAAAACAGCAGCAGGAATTAAGGTAGCCTGGAAGAAAGGACTTTCTGGCTCCTGGGTGGCGTCTCTTTCCCTGGAGTTGTTTACAGATTCTTCACCTGCCCATAGGGTGGTCTAGATCATTCTAGAAGCTTCTTTCAAACCCCCTACAGTCTACTGCATGTTAGATACTCCCCAGCAAATATTAATCCTTAAGCAGTTTCCCCAAACACAACATGAATCCAGTCACCTCCCAATTGCACAGCTTAGCAGTAATCATAAAGGACATTCCTTTAAATATTTAACAAAAACCTTTTTTTAAAAAGTGTTTAACAAAATGTTTAAAATTTTTATTATATAATTTGCCTCAAATCTATCAAGTATTGATTATCACAACAAAGTGTAGATATTGAGAGTAAAAGCTAGAGTTATATAGTCAAGCTTAAATTCAAAAACTGGCTCAGGCATTTACCTTTACATGCTGTAGAGGAAGTTGTTTAAACTTCAACACTTTGGAGCTCATGTTAGTCACCTGAAAAATTGGGAATAATAATAATAATTCCAATATCAAATGATATTAAGAAGATCAAATTGGAACATTCTGGTACCCCTAACAGTTGTCAAGTATGGTACAACAGGAATACTGAGATATTGTGGTCAGAATGAAAGGTGGTACAACTACTTGGGAAGATAATCTGGCATACCTGACTTATCTTGAATGTTCACCTATCCCATACCATAGAGATTCCACTACTAGGTTTATATCCTATAAAGTAAGGGCACTAAGATGCTCATTCAATAATGTTCAGAGACACCAGCTACGGTGTCATATACCTGGTAATACCAGCACTCTAGGGGGTTGAAGGAGGAGAATCACAAGTTTGAGCATAGTTTGAGTGACTTAGTGAGAACGCTCTTAAAATTTTAAAAAGGGTTGGGGATGTAGCTGAGGACAAATGCCCTGGGTTCAATCCCAAGTACCACTCACACACAAAAAATGTTCAGAACAGTGTTTTTTGAATTGATAAAATTGGAAAGTAGGCAGGCATCCATACCCAGCAGAACGTATAAGTTATGGTGCAATTCATACAATGAAATATGTGTACCAATGAAAATGAACAAATCATAGCTACATGCAACAACATGGATGACTCACAAATAAAATGTTGAGTGAAAAATGTGAAACAAAAGAGTATACACAGTTTGAGTGCATTTACATAAAATGCAAAACTATGTTGTTTAAGGTAATGAAATCATGATGAAAAGCCAGAAAGTTATTATTACAAAATACTAGGTGGGTATCTTTGGAAAAGGGAAGGGATTGCAATTAGAAACGGACATGTAGGGTATTCTGGGGTACTAGAAAGTTGTGGTCTTTTTATTAAAATGCTAGTTACATGGATGTTTCATTACAATGCACATATATTCTTTGGGCACTCTTATGAATGTGTCATATTTCACATCACAATCTAAACATAAAATATTTAATTAGGTTACAAATGTAATGTAGCAAACTGTCTTAGTACATACTAAGCACTCCATAATTGTTACCCACTATTTATCCATCACTAGTTCAGAGATTATCTGTACCATTATTTCCTTCCATTAATGATGGCAGATGTGGCTATGTGTCTCATATTCCTAATAAACACTTACTGACTACACACTATGTACATGTACTAGAAGGGGATGAACCAGACAGCATCCACGTAAAAGGGAACTCACTACAGGGATCTGACTCACTTAAGACATCTGCTTCTCCTCAGACTCAGGGAACCATCCAAACCATTGAAGTCTCTTTCCACATTCCCAGGTTAAATGTTCACTTCTCACTAATAACAAAATCACAAACAGGGATTTGTGCTCAGAAGAAAACCCACACCTCCACCCCATCCACCCCAATCCTTACCAAATGCATGGCTGCCCCAGACCATAGGTAGGTACTACCAGCATTCACCCAGCTACACACACACACACACACACACACACACACACACACACACCTTGCGACCCACTCACCACCACACTCTCAACCACAGCAAAGAAAAAAGGGCTACGGTGAAGAAACCCCCGAAATCCATACTACCCCCTGCTCATCCCACCCCAGGCCTCCGTCCCAGCTTAAGGGCACAAAATACATTATGACCCTGGGCCTTCGTTTACATGTAACAAACAGAGGTCAATTTATTTCTAAATCACTTTTTTTACGGCTCTATTGAACTATTTGCCACATTATTTATACGTTAATGGGCCAGGCCCCTCTGGGAAGCTCCCCATCTAATAAATAACGTGCCAAATCATTAAGCAAGGTGATAAAATCAAAGCCATTTAAAAATACATCAACCTGCGTTCCCTTCCAGTGAAATAAGCTCCAGGGGACCAAAGAGAAGGAGGAATAAACACCTTCTATTACTGAGTTTGGTCAGGTGTAGTGGTTTTTTTTCTCCCTTGGGCTTAAGATAAAAATCAGAGCTGGGAGATCGAGATAATCTGGCTACTTACCCACATCCCCAGCAGCTGGGAAAGAGGAAGTGGGTAGACATTAAAAAAGGTATGGTTGAAAGCAAGCTTCGGGCAAGAAGAAGCAGAGGCATCAGAGTCTACCTCCCACCCGCCACTTAGGGGGTCTGGGGCAGGCACAGGAGCCCAGCTGGGCAGATGAAGTTATCCTCTTAGGGGAGAACTTGAGGGTTGCGCAGGAAGTCCACAAAAGCCTTTGCCTTTCCACCTGTATTCCATCACCTCAATTCTCTCTTATGAATCTCAGTATTCACGATCCATCTCAGTCACAGAGAACGTGAGCAGTAATGATCACGGCCTTTCTCCCCACCCCCACCTCTCATCCCAACGGCTCCTAGGTCCTTCCTTGTACTCAGCCCACTCAGAACCTCTGCAAACCCGGTGCAGCAGGGGTGAGAGATGTTGGCTGGAAGACATGCCTTTGAGGTGTAAGGAATACTTTCCAAGTGACTTAGAAAGAAAAAGAATGAGAAACTATCAGTCTGCCCCTATCTTGAGGGCCTGGGGGTAGATCCCAGCCTTAAGTGCTGGAAGAAATGATCCAGATAGATCATCCTTGGTTGACGAGAAAGGTAAGACCCCATCCCAGGCCTCTGACCCAGACTGAAAACCAAGCAGAAATACAAATGAGAAGCCTAAACTGAGGCTCTAAACGGTGTGAAGAGCAAAGAAAGTATCTGTTGGATTAGGAGGTTTAAATAAATATGTAAAGTCCTAAGCAAACAAAACATTGTTTAATTTAGTCCTTACAAGAACCTTGAAAGGTAATTTATAGACTCAGAAAAACTAAAAGATTTAATCGAGGTCATATAAGATATAAATACAGGGCCAGGCCTGGAACCCAGGTCTGTTTGTTGACAAAAGGCTACACTCTTTGTATTAAATCATTATGTCAAAGAGCAGAGAGGCGCTTTGAGATAAGTTTTAAAAGAAGAGACACAAATGGATAAACAAAAGGGCCAGAGGAAGTAGGTTGCCAAATAAAATTCAAGATGTCCATGGCCAAATACTGCACGAGACACACTAAAAATTATTCATTGTTTATCTCAATGTTGAGTTTAACTGGCATCCTGTATTTTTATTTGCTAAATCTGTCAACCTTGAAAGCAAGCAACTCTTAAAGTTAAAGCAAATGGCCTAACCGAGGTGAAGGCAATGAAGAGAAAGAAAACAAGGATCTGCAGGGAAGATGAGAAGCATTTGCCTGGTTGGTACAGGTAGTTCCGTACTAGGAAGTCAAAAGTAGGAACATAGTCTTAAAGAACAGAAAGCTAAGACTTGATGTTGAAGGATAGAAAAGGTTAAGTTCTAAGCTGTAAACTTAAAAGGGAAGGAAAAAGTAGTTTCCTCTTTTTGGTCTTTTTTGAGACACGGTCTCACTATGCAGTTCAGGCCGGCCTTGAGCTCACTTCATAGCCCAGGCTGGTCTCAAACTCGCAACGATCCCCCTGCCTCAGCCTCCCTAGTGCTGGGATGACAGGCGTGCGCCACCACCCCCAGCTAAAGTAGTTTTCTATGATCATAGATTTTAAAAATACTTTAGTGGATAACAACACAGTGACCTTGTACCCCTGTGTGGTAGGCAAAGTAGGTGTCATCTGCTTCTGTTGCCTGTTCCCCTGCCTGTCTGCTGGTCTCCACCCTCCTCCTTCCAAACACCAGTGTCCCGAGCTACTCCCCACTACGCTCCTGAATCTGTTGTTACAAGGCCAGTGGTGACACCTGCAGCAGCTTCTTGTCATTCTCCTTTCCACTTTGCCTCTCTTTGGCATTTAGCATCATTGACAATTTACTCCATTTGTGGTGACGACTTATTTCTTGTTCTCCTCCTACCTCTCAGATGGCTTGTTTCCTGTTTCCTTCCTTCCTTCTCTAGCTCTTCCATCCTCTCTTAAAGAAGTCAGGACTGCTAAGATTTCATGTTTGGGTGCTATCTGTCATTCTGCTTTCAGTGCTGAAATGTGTGCTCAGAATTCCCAAATCTAAGCCAGAGGTGGTGGCTCACGCCTGTAATCCCAGCACTCGGGAGGCTGAGGCAGGAGGATCGTTGCAAGTTCAAGGCCTGCCTGGGCTACAAAGTGAGCTCAAGGCCAGCCTGAACTGCATAGTGAGACCCTGTCTCAAAAATAAGACAAAAAAAAAAAAAAAAAAGAATTCCCAAATCTACATCTCCTGCTGGGTTCTGGGTGCTAGATTAGGATTCTAAACTGCTTCTCAGATGTTTCCACTTACTGTCCCCATTCTACCTCACCCTGCCACTAGGTCTAGCCATCTTATTCACTTGATCGCCCCCATTACTTCCAGGATAAAGTCCAACCTGTTAGTCGGGTTTATCCTTGGTCACACGGTTACAGCAAAACTGGATCTAGACCAGGGGTTGGCAAGCTTTTTCTGTAAAGGACCAGACAGTAAACATTTCAGGCTCTGCAAGCGGCATATGGTCCATGTTTCATATTTCTCTTTGTTGTTTTTCAGGATAATTCTAAAAATGTTAAAAACAATTCTCAGTTTGAAGGTTGTACAAAAACAAGCTTGAGTTGTAACTTGCCAGCCCCCTTCCCATCTGTGAAAAGGCCCACTGAAATCTTATTCTCTTTTTCATGCTTGAGGAAGTTAAAATTTTGCATTTTATTTACATTTTTTTCCCTGAAGCCCCATAGGACTTTTTCCTTTATTTTTTTTTCCTCTCTGGTGCTAGGGATGACACCCAGGGCTTCACACATGCTATTCTACCACAAGGCACAATGTCTACCACTGAACTACAACCCCTTGTCCCCACCCGCCTACCAAAGGGCTTTATTTGTGTCTCTCAGGTCACATACTCCAGTTCAGAACTGATTATTCTACTAAGCTATTCTTTTTTTTTCTGCCTTGATACAGTTAGTATCTTTATTAGTTTGCACAGGCTGCTGTGACCAAATGCCACAGACTAGGTGGTTTAAATGTTGGAAATTTATCATCTCTCGGTTCTGGAGGCCAGCAGTCCAAGACCAAGGAGTCAGCAGCAGCCCCGCTTCTGGGGGCTGAAGAAAGATCTGCTGTGTGCCCCTCCCCAGCTTCTGGTGCTCTGCTGGCATCCTTGGTGCTCCTTGGACTGTGGATGTATCCTCCTGATCTTCACCTTGACCTTCACAGGCGCTTCTCCTTGTCTTGAAGACAGTGATTATCTCTCATTTTACTGTACAGCACCTAGCCCAATGTAGTATGCATATGGATACTTTAAAATGTTTGTCAAGTGAGTCTAAAACCAAGTGTTTTGTCTTGCTTTCATTTCAACGGGAGAAGAAAGGAAGGGTCTGAAGATTAAACACTCATTCAGTTGGGTGGTGCTAGCAAGGTGTGTGATGTTTCTAGGCTATATGGTCAGCCAGAAGGATTGGAAAAGCAAAAAAGGATAAGAGAAGTCCCACAGCTCTCAGTTCTGTGCTCCTGCCCCATACGCGTTATACCACCACCACCACCACCACCACACTGGAAGTCCCATCTCTCCAAGAGGAAACCTAAACAGTCTGGGAACTGTACTTGTCCCTGGGGACTTAACTGCTTCACCCAAGTACAAAAGGCCTAGGCATGATTGGAATGGGTTGAGAGCATGTTCAGGTGAAAAGGCACCTCAGTTTCCGCCCCCATCTAAAAGGCTACTGTCAGCTCCCAGGTGTTTAAGCAAAGGCAGGAGAGCTGTAACATAGCTGTTGCCAAATCAATAGAAACATGAAAGAATTTGCTTTGGACTTCTTAATATGGCTTTTCTTTTATCTTCCACAAATGTGTCTTTGCCTTCAGAATTATGTCTCATAAATACACCTCGCTGGAAAACAAAGGACAAGGCAGCCTCAATTAAGAAAACATATTGAATGAGAGTTGACTACATTTTTCCCGCAGCTCATCTGAGACCTGGGACTTAGAATCAGATAATTTCATCTTAATATCAGCGCCTCAAAAAAATGCTTGCAAAGAAATTTATTGATCTACTTTTCTCACGATGCTCTGCTTTCTGGTGCCTTCCTACCTTCTCTTATTAAGTTTGGTATGCGCTGACAAAGAATTGCAGACATCTGCGCTTGGGAATTCCCTAGCATGTTAATCAATAGACTACACCAGAAGCCTGGAGGCTGGGATACTTTCACTTAAATACCTAGGTCTATTTCCACTAGCGACCTTGGTGGAATAGGGGAAGCGGAGCCTGGACCAGAGGCCATCTACCAGTAGACCGGATCAGGGCTGCAGCAAGCTGCCGCGCCACACCCAGGAAGTCTACAAGCCTCCCCTCTTCACTTAGGCTCAGTTGTTTGCACAAGTATCAAAAGACATGTCAAAACAACTTGTTAGTTGCAACGCCCCTTTTTCTCCCAGAGGAAGCTGACTCCGATGGTTAATAGGACTGTTTTAAATGGCTGTCGCTGTTGGCTGTCGTATCTACTCCGGAAATAGCTGACGGTTCACAACATAGGGAGTCTGAAGCGGTTGGTACAGAAAGGTAGCAAATGTGATATGGATCCTCATTCCTCAAGGTGTGGTCCTGGGTGAGCAGCAGCAGCTCTCTGAACTTACCAGAAATGCAGAATGGCAGGTGCCCACCCTAGTGTCACTAAATCAGAAGATGTGCTTTAGTAAGACTCCAGGTGATTGGTGTGTTATCAGTTTCAAGAGCAAGGTTTGCTCCTTCAAGCTGTGTGACTTCGGGCAAATTATCTGACTTCTCTGTGGCACAGTTTTCTCACCTGTCACATGAGGTTGATAATAGTACCTCCTTACACAGCAGCTGTGAAACTTAGTCAACCCATGTGATACATTTAGAATGATGTCTGGCCAGCAGTCAGCACTCGGTATCTGGTGGCCATTATTACTATCATCCTTGATATACTCCTCTACAGCAAAGTGATTGAACTCGAGATGACAGGGGCTGGAGGGGGGACGTATGAATGTGTGTGTCAGAATGGAGACAGGTCATTGAAGCATGAGGAAAAATTTCCTGGATTACTAATGAGAAATTTAATTGTGGGAGCACTAGGCCAAGTCTGGGATGCCCAGAACTCCAGGACAACTGGCTGGAATTCACATGACACATTTATTAATATATACTATTGCCAGTCCCTCTGCTAGCACTGGAGATACCAAAGTATCCCAGCCCCAAACTGAGAGAAGGCCTGCAGTATCTGCTAACACGGTAGGAAGCAAAGGCTTATTGACACATTATTAGATAATCCAATTAGGAGGCATTGGATATTTGGTTTGGCTCTCTCTGCAGAGCTTATTAACCCGATCGTCGGCCCGACTCTGCCTCCGCCCATGTTGCGCAGAGAGCCAGCTCAGCTCGCTAGGCCACCGCTCAGCGGGACAAAGCACCCGTGCGGAGTGAGAGTGGCCCACCTTAGCAGCCGAACCCACAAGAAGACCGAGTAGTACAGCTGTTCACAGGGTCCTAGTTTTCTACGTCCGCCTTCCCAAAGTGCACATTTTACTGTGTTTTTCTTCTGGTTTTACCTCTATTGATGCACCAGACCATCTACACTCTAACCCCGACATATTTGGCAGTCTCATTACAAATTACTCCCCATCCCAGCATGCACCCGATACCCTCATCACAAGAGTGCCTGAAAGCTGGGCCTCCCTTCAGAACTTGGTTTCAGATCTAAGCTCTGTTTCTCACTGTGTGACACTGGGCACCATACGCAACCTGAACCTCAGTTTTGCATCTGTGAAATGGTAATTGTACTAGTGGTAATGAAACAATAACAAAAATAGCTCGTATTGTCTAATAGCAGGCGCTGTTCTGAGCGCTTTGCCTCTTCTGATTCACTTCACCTTCACTACGGTGCTTCTTAGCGTAGTTGCGAAGGTGAAGTGAATCCACACATAAAAAAGGTGCCTAGAACAGTGTCTGGCATGAGGTAATATGAACTATTTTTATTATTTATTATTAATATTAGCTGAACCCAACAGGCTTGATTGTTCCTCCAGAGGTTTATTAACATAGTTCCCTCTCCCTGGAATGACTGACTTCCCCTTCTTTGTCTGCAGTTTCTTCCTTTGATCCATTTTTTTTTTTTTTTGGTACCAGGAATCGAACTCAGAACCTTGCACTTGCCAGTCAAGCACTTGTGCCGCTGAGCTATATCCCCAGTCCTGATCCAGTTTTTCAGGGTTCCATGCATGGAACAAACTACCTCTGCTATGCATATGCTCACAGCACTCTAAATATACCCCTCAATATCACACTTGTTCTACGGAACTGAAAATAGTATTTGCATGCTTATCTCCCCCACTAGACTGTGACCTCCATGGTAAAGATCCTATCTGACTTACTTTATACCACCAGGGCTGACTCTACCCTTTCCAACTCAGCAGGCACTAAATGAATGTTTGTTGAATGAATGAATGAAGATCTGACTGAATAATGAAACGCATTCAGAAAAGCCCCTAGAATGGAAAGTTCTGGAGGGAAACAAGATTGGAGAGTAAAACAATCCAGAGATCTTTGGCACTGCTATTCAGGAGCTTCCCCACCTTTACTAGACCTGGATTGCCCCTCCCCTCAAAAACACACCCCAACCCCCCCCCCCTTGTTACAGACGCACCACTTGCCTCTGGCGGCGACAGAAATAAAGAGGATTACATCATTTGTTACAACAAAATGGTTATTATAGTAATAAGTATAATTAGCATTAGACAATTACAATAATAACACATTTCCTTGATGCAGAGGTACTTTTTTAAAAAACAGGTTTATTTAATGTCCCCCACACTCTCCCCATCAAGAAAAAAACAACTCTTCGGGAAGAGCAGAGGCCTCTTTCATTCTGCCAAGATGCTATCTTAATGAAGGAACATTATTGACAAACCCAATAAAATGGGAGCAGATTCCCTTGGAGCAAAATCTCTCTTGCTCTTCTTCTGGTTTCTTTGGGGAAATCTTGTGTCTGTCTTTCGAGGGATTTGGAGAGCTGGGTGAAGATTGGAGAAGAGACCAGGGAAAGGCAGAAAGAGAACACTTCTCAAACAACCAGAGCTTGTTAAAGGTTCTTGACTACGTCCCATCTTTTCTTCCAGAGTTGGACAGGCCAGGAAGGGAAGACAAGCTATTTATTCTTGGTAATGAGTGAGTGTTTTCAATGCTTTTCCAAGCTCTGTAAGAGCAACAAATAAGTGAGAAGCCACAAAGAACTAGCAGAACATTATGTTGTAATAAATAATGAACAGGGTACAGTTTTACTCTTCATGGACATACCAGATGCATATGCAGTCTTATACAAAATCTGGTTACTTATCACCCGCCTTTTCTAAAAATAATTGAGGGAAAGGGCTCAGCAATGATATCAATGCAAGACTAAATATTAGATAGGAGGGAAAACCAGGATACACACAGACATTTCATAAACTTGGTGCATGTATGCCTTCCATATATATCCACAAACTTAGACATAACCCATATATAGATGCAGACATATACCAGAGTTGGACAGGCCAGGAAGGGAAGACAAGCTATTTATTCTTGGTAATGAGTGAGTGTTTTCAATGCTTTTCCAAGCTCTGTAAGAGCAACAAATAAGTGAGAAGCCACAAAGAACTAGCAGAACATTATGTTGTAATAAATAATGAACAGGGTACAGTTTTACTCTTCATGGACATACCATGTGTGCGAGTGCAGTCATTTAAAAACACATTAATATACATAGATTGGTACATATAGAGTCACAGACACAGAACAAACACAGAACATAAATAAAACCAGAGCAGCTATAAAGATAAGTGTCTCTGCTCATCCCTCTTATCTCCTCTAAGTGACAGCGCCCAGAGGCATGAACTTAACCCAGAGCTCTAGACAATCAGCCCGGTGCTGAAGAGGTAAAAGGTTTGAGCTACCCAGTAGAGAATCTGCTCATCTCCAGAGCCATCCACATGTGTGCATGTCTGGTCCAAGCCCCTTGAGATCGGCCTGACCACGGACCACTGGGAGTGCAATGTGTGTCAAGCTACATTCCCTAGTGGTCCAGATAAAGCTCCCAAATCTTCCTTGACTCCCAGAGGCTGGCACATTCCATCGTATTTCCTAGGTGACTTCTCTTTCATTCTCTTTGAATTTTCAGCCAAATAGGTCTTCCCCCAGTCCAGGGATAACCCCATTCTCACGCACCCCTGTCAGCAAAGAAGACGGTCTTTCTTCTCTTGATACCAACATTCTTCTCCTCCAAGGAGCTTTCTCAGGTCTGTCTCTTAAGACATTCAGACACACAAAAACCAACCACGTTTGCTTTCTGCAAATACCTTTTGGTAAAATGCATTTTCTCCTGCTCTCGCCAGTCACGGGTTGGTTTCATGTTTATTTCATTATTTGTACATCCTTAATAGAGGTGCACAGATGTTGGTCTTAAATTGTATTTCTGGGGCTTGGGATTTAGCTCAGTGGCACAGTGCCTGCCTGGCAAGTGTAAGGTCGTGAGTGCGATTCCTGGTACTGGAAAAAAACAAAAACAAAAACAAAAAAACACACACATAGATTGTATTTCTGGTTCTTAGGATTCACTGGGCTAACTTGTGAACCCCTTTGCACAGAACTAGAAGACTAAAGGATAATTTAACTCAACCTCTTCATTTTCCAAGTAGGGGACTGGAGATCCAGAAAAGTGAATTAATCTAACCAGAGTTACTTAAAGGAGTGGCATCAAGGGATGCAATCCCAGGTTCCTGTCTCTTAATTCAGGATGCATCTACTACATCAGCATTTCCCAAACTGAATTTCACAAAACACTCATCTCCCAAGTGCTAAGTGGTTTTTCCTTAAAAGGAATTCCATAACAATTTGGAAAATACTGCATATTATGTTCCCTTCTTGAGATTCAAAATGAATATTAATATGTTAAAGTTTCTTAGAAGTCCTGTGCCTTAAGATTTTAATTTTGCCTAGTTCATTGTTTCCTAAACTGTCCTGATTAGGTAATACTTTTTCAAGAGCCCCCTGTTAATATCGTGTGAGACACAAGAGTTTTGAGGATTATCCAGTTTAGGAAACACAATCCCTCTTTAAACACAATATGGGGAAGGTCTGAGTTGGATTTCTTCCCAAGGTAATAGGAGGGTATAGCTGAGCACAAATGTGAGTATAAGGCGTCTCCCTCCTCTATGAAGGAAATGTGAAGCGGAGCTCAGCGGAAGTAAGATGGGGTGTCTCAAGAGATAAAACTGATTCAGCAAAGCTTAATGAAAGGAGACAATCAGAACCCAGAAACTAAATTCTTCTAGTGGTGGAAAAGGTAAGAACACAACAAGATGCTAGGAAAGGGGGACCTCAAACCATTTAGTGAAAAGACGGCAGCAGAAGCATTCTCCACAGCAAGAGTCAGCAAGCCCTCATCATGAGAGAGGAGTACCGTGGGCTCTCAGCAAGTATTTCCTGAATGGAAGAATCAGTGACTAGGGCCATTTGCCTCAAGCAACGGCAAGAGCCCAGGCCAAGTGAATTGGAAGTCCCTGCTAGTCTTCTGCACCTCAAGGGAGGATTAATATCCTCTGGGAAGAAGCAGTAGGAATATATGAACAGAGACCTGTAACCTTTGGCTGCCGTAATTCTATAGGGTCTGAGGGATTTTTCCTGGCCAAGTTCAGCAGGGAACTGAGCACACTTGGTGGAGAGAATGAGTCAGGTTGAGTTGTTTGTTTGTTCTCCAGGGCAGGGACATGCAAGAGTCAATAAACTCACTGGAGCCTCTTTGGCTGGAGCTTGGAGCAAGAGATCAGCTTGTTTGTTCTAGAGAATTTGAACTTGGGTCAAAATGGCTCTCAAGGCCTCCCTTGCCTGCGGTAGGGACCTCCAGGCGGCAACTGAGGTCATGTGCTGGGCAGCCAGGTGCTAACAATGCATTTCACATAGGAAGGTCCCTTCACCAGGCTGTTTTTTTAAAATTCATAACATGCAGTGGAGGTGCCAGTCTGGCACCTACTAGTTGTGGGATGTCTCGTTATTTAACACGACCACAAAATTGGTAACAACATTTGGTTTAAGGGTATGGCACATCCAAGTTGGTTTACAGGGTTACAGAATCCCAGAACTGGAAATAATCTTAATAGGACATTTCAAATACCCACTGCTGCTAAGCAGGATGACCATTTCCCTAAATCACACAGTCTTCTTTTTCTTTCACCAAACACACAGCTAATTTTAACTTTCTCATGTTATCCAACCTCAGGTCCACTTCTAGGCAGCTAACAATATAAGATGCCCTGTGTGTTCTATGCCTTGCCCTTAAGATGCTCCTAATCTAAATAAATTGGTAGACTAAAAATATCTTAAAAATGATCGCAGAACACTTATGAAGTAACCAATCAGCAACTGTAACCAATAACTGGGCTAAAAAGATGCAGAACCAAGAAACATTCAAAAATAGAAGAGAAGCCAGGTGTGGTGACACACATCTCTAATTCCAGCACTTGAGAAACTGAGGCAGGAGGATCGCCATGAGTTTAAGGCCAGCCTGGGCTACATAGTGAGTTCAGGGCCAGCCTGAACTACATAACAAGACCTTATCTCAGAAAAAAAAAAAAAATAGAAGAGGGTCTTAAGGAAAGCTTCGTGGAAGAGGGAGTCTGGAGATGGGTTGGACAGGAAGAATGGGCAGAAGGAGGAGAAAAAGTAAGGCTCCCCAGCCTGGGGAGAGAAACAGTTTAAAGGAAGTTTCAGAGACAGAAAACATATAGTATGGATGGGAGGCCAAGAAGACACTTGGATTTGCTACAGTAGACAATAAAGAGAGACAATAGAAGTGAGCGGAAGATGACTGATAAGGAAGCTTTGGGAATAAGACTAGAGTTTGATTGCAATATGTAGTAGTATGGTGCAGTATTAAGAGCTTTGAAGCGTGAGTCAAGAGACACAGGTTCCAGTCCTCGGTCTGCCCGCATCTCCCATACTATCAATCTCATCTTCCGTCAGTAAAATAATGACAGTTTGAGAAGATCCGTTCGGTCCTCTGTAGCTCCAAACCTCTGCAATCTTGAGAAACAAGAGACAGTAAGGACTATCATGGTGGGTCCTCCACAAATCCATTTAATATTTTTCCCTTATACAAGACAAGTCTAAGTTCCCTTTATCACTGCGACTGAATTACAACTTGAACATATTTACTACGTCAAAGATTAATCCTCTAAACCCGGCAAGCTCGCTGGTTGAGCTGCAAGGAAATATCTCTATAAAAAGAATAGACTCTATAAATTATTGGTCACTTACCTAAGGTTGTTACTAAATTATTTTAAAAGGATATATATTCTGCTTCTACACTCTCACTTCTGTCTTTCTCAGACTAATTGCTTCCTGAACTAGGAAGGGTGTCCAGACAGAGACCTAGGAAGTTTGATATATTCCGGATCCTTCAACTGCTGAGATCCCAGATGATAAATAAACTGCACAGTAGAATTTGAATCAACTTATTCACAGGCTTGAAGGGAGGAAGAGGGTAAGTCATTGGAATTACCCTCTTCTTTCCCCTTTCACATTCTAAGCAGCGTAATATCTAACAGGCTTTACTTAAGGAAGTGTCAGCTTTTCTATGCTTCCACCTCAGCCCTCATCATATATTTTAAATGTTCAATTTTTCTGCCCATCTCTCTAGACTGAAAGCTCCTTGATGGCAGGGATTTAATTTGATCCGCCTCTAAGCCAGAGCTGGCACAGTGACTAGCACGCAGCTGGCATTTAGTAAGTGGTTACTCCTTGCACGAATGCACAGATCAGTGATGGCAAACCTTTTAGAGATGAGTGCACAAATGTCAACCCAAAACCCGCTTATTTATCACAATACTGAGATTTTGGTTTAGAAAAAAAACAATCCATACATTAACAGCTTTTGTCTTAAAAGAAAAACACAATAACACAGGTACTGTAGGTTCAACACTACTGGCATAGATGAGGAAATCCATAATCAGACTGAGGTTATTCTAGTGTGTTACCTTAGTCCTACCCAGTCTTCCCCTCTGCTGAATGGATCTGTAAGTGATCCTGCATCTGAGTTAGATCTTCTCCATCCCAGCACCCCCCTGCTCGCCTTTACCACAGCTCTTACCATGCTCCCTTGCACATTCTGCTTAACTTCTTTATCTCCCCACCAACCTAAAAGTACCCAAAAGATAGAGACCTTGACCAGAGTAGCAGACATCACAAATAAGGTACAGTGGTACCTTGCTTCACAAACTGAATTTGTTCTACAACGTTGGAAAAGATGGCCAAGGTCATGTGTGTCACCCAATGCAGAATTTGCAAACAAAAACAAAATTTTATCAAATGCTTCTGTTTGCTAACCAGATTGTTTGCAAACAAAAACATTTGCGAACTGAGGTACTCCTGTAAATTGCTGAATAAATTAGTGAATCACAAGGACTCGTCTTTCTGTGTTATAACCAAAAATAATCTTTTAGGAAAATATCAAGCCAATTTCTATGATATATATATATATATATACACACACCATACAGAAGGAATTGGATGGGTATCTTAATTTTCCAAATATTCTTCAAAAAAACAAAAGTTATCCATGCAGACCAAATTATCCAGGTAACTGGTCATCACTAACACACTGAAGTATATGCATTCAGGGTCTAAATTGCACTACGAGGCATGTGAAATGGTGCAAATAATGCAAACACAGGCCCTGCTACCAAGGGACTCCAAGACCAACATAAGAAAGTTGAAGACCATTAATGCCACACAATTAGCCAAAGAAAGGCATCAAACAAAGTAGGGAAGGATGTGGGGTACTTGGCTTAGGAAATGAACAGATTGCTAATCGTTCACACTTGATGCACTGTTCTCTTACCAGTCCACAAGGTTGCTTAGGTATAGTAAGGAAAGCATAGCCTGCTGGAAGGATGAGAAAATGGCGGTCTAATAGCTGAACTATGTCTGAAATGCAAATTGGAAGAATGCATTTCTTCTTTGGAAGAATGTATTGTAAGGGAAGAGAGTAGATTAAAAAGTCTAGGCCAAAACTAGCGTAGTGGTGAAATAGGAGGATCTCAGGTCTGATTTTTAGGGTGTCATGAATCTTACAAGAGCTGGAAGTATACTGTAGTGGATCACTAGACGGGATTAATGGGAATATTAGCCAGCTACTCAATTGCAAAACTAAGCTAAACTCTCACTGATCCATAATGGGTGGTCGGTATTCCTACAGTGGCCCACATCTCAAACCTACCCATCTCTACACAAAGTTAGGTCCTCTGTCTAAGAACGATCTCCTTCTCCTCTCCATGCTTGCCTCCCCCAGGAAATCTTCCATAGCCAGGGACCCCAAAATGGACTTCCCCATACACACATATTTAGAGCTAAGCCAAGCTATTACTATTTATTCATTCCCTGACCTTTTGTCACCCATGATCTGCCCCTGGATTGTATCCTGTCTCGTCTCAGTGGAAAGGCTCCCAGAAGTGGACCACGGTAGGAGAGCGCAGACGGCTTGAGGAAGACAGCCATCAGATGGCTCTGTTCCCCGCATGGCAGGATCTGCCATGGGCCCTTCGCACACACTGGAGTTATGGAGCAGGAGTTATGGTTCTCCTTGTAAAAAGTCATTATAATTATGAAAAATGTCTACAGCTCTTTCCACCGTTTAGGCAAAGCCTCTGGCTGTCCCGATGAGCAGAGATTTAAGATCCTGTTCTCCATAAAGATCGCTAGATAGCCCAAGAGATAGATGTGTTAACGCCTAATTGGTCATTGTTGAGTCATCAAATCTGTTTCAGAGAGCAGGATTGGACAATCCTGACAGATAAGGGAGGGCAGAGCAGGAGTCAGGGAGGAGGGTGACAAGGGACTATTTCAGTTCTCTCTTTCTACGCTGGCTCCCCCTGCACTTTCACTCTTCCTGTGCACAGAATTTCAAGAACGGGAAATTATTGTCTTTTCCAGACCCGCTTCATTCAACTCTGCAGCAAGACAATGCTTTCTTTAGTCTAATCCTCAACCCTCGTGCTTAAGATTCCAGCTGTCTCTGCTGTAGCCTCAGGAAAGGCCAGAAGCCTCCTGTTCTTGGGCTTGTAATACTTTAAATGAACTGGCCAGCATTTTCTTTTCTCCCTGTTCCTCTTGTTCCCCACCCCATTCCTTATGTTAATCTTCTCTCTATATTAATCACAACTTTCCTATTTATACCCTTTTTTCTTAAAGACATTAGACTTTTTTAGGTGGTTTTTTTTTTTTTTTGTTTTTTGTTTGTTTGTTTTGTTTTGGTACCGGGAATTGAACTCATGACCTCAGGCTTGCCAAGGAAGCGCTTGTACTCCTGAGCTACATCCCCAGCCCATAGACTTTTTAAAAAAGCACTTGTCCAGGCTTCTCATTATTATAATGAGTATCAGTATTTCAGAGTGGGTAAACTGTGTTATTTAAACAATAGTCATTTTCAGCAGCAAACAATGAATGCAGATATATAGGCCAAACTCCAAAGACCAGTAGCCTGGGAAGTAATAACTGATCCAGTACGGGTGTGAAGGAAGATCACCCAATTTGTAATCTGTGGTTCTAAAAGCCAAGGGAGAGGGGACAGTCTATGTGGTTAAGGTAAGAGTGCTAATGCTAGAATGTATGAAATTTTATTCCAGGCTTTTAAACATAAAAGAGCATCTTCTGTCTGTCTCAGAAAGTTTTTCAGGAAGTACAAATAACTTTGACTCCTCAAGGAAAATCTGTGAGCTTTCCACTATTTGTGGAAATGGCACAGCCACGACATTCGCTCCCAGAGCAAAGATACTGAGGACAAGGACAAGATAAGAAATAAGAATCTGAGGCCTTGGTTCCCTCCATTTGTGACACTCCTGCTCACCACCCCACCCAGATGGTTGCAAGAGCAACGGAGCAGCAAGTCCAGTTTTACTCCCCCCAAATACTCTGCTGTCATCCACTGTTATTAGGGGGCCAAAGCTCAGGACACAAACCTCACCACTCTTGGGCAGAAAAGTGGACGGTGTGTACCCTCTGGCTGTGCTCACTCAGAAGTAGGTTCCCCAAGATCTGTTCCAGGGGTCCTCCTTCCTCTCCCTCTCCTCCACTCCAACCACGTGAGACAGAAATGCAAATGCTGGGCTGAGGATGTAGCTCAGTGGCACAAAGCACCTGCCTGGCAAGCACAAGGTCCTGAGTTCAATTCCCGGTACCAAAAAAAAAAAAAGAAATGTAAATGCTTCATTTAAAACCCGTCTTTCATTTAAAACTTCCCTGGCTTGGCATATTCCATAGCCCTTCTATGAACTTAGCTATGCTCCTGAGCCACTGTAGTCAAAACCCATTTCCTCTTCTCCTCATGCTACCCCTAGAACTGCTTTTCTCAAGCTCTCCTGCACTAATCACTCCCCTCTCCTCTCCTTCCTCTCCTCTCATCTCCTCTCCTTTTCTCTCCTCTCCTCTTCTCTCAATCCTGCAGACAGAAGTCAAAGGAGGTGGTTTTACTCTCCTTCCCTGGCTGCTGGTCTCTTTCGTTCTAAACTCTTCATCCCTACTGAGTGAGGATTTTAGAACTTCCTGAGCTTCTGTGGTGCTACCTGCCCAGCTGCAGGGGGAGGATGGCAAAGAGTGAAAGGAACCTTGCTGATACCCCATCGGGTGGGTAAAGCAAGGCAGTTAGCCATTCAGCCAAGCGCCAGGTGCTCTCTTGGGGGACAGAGGGAGCTGGGTGCCCTGATCATCTAGAGTAATTGCCGCCGCCACTACCCTAACAATAATAACCCCAGAACCACTGACAGCCCTTTTCATCTAAAGATCTCAAAGCACTTAGCTGCCAGGTGCTTATTAAGCCCTCTTGGGTGAGGTTGGCCCGACGGGTCTGAGCCTTTACTACAGAGAGTCAGGGTCAGGGGGTGACTCAGAGAAGCCGAGGAGCCAAACGTTGCAGGGGCAGGGGGCCCATCGGCTTCCTACACGTGGGAAAATGAGCCTGCTTGGCCTGCACTGGGTCTGGACTCCAGGGAAATGGAAAGCAGGCTAGCTCCTCCCTCCACCCCCCAGCCTACAAGCAGGGTCATGTAGAATTAATCCAGCACGGAGCTCATTTACCCCAAATACCAGACAGAACTGTTTACACCCCAAGGACTGGCAGGAGACATGCAGAAGTGGGCACGGGCAGAGGTAATTTGGAAGCTAGAAGCAGAAATTAGGATAATGTCTTCTCTTAAGGGGGCTGAATAGTGGCTAAGGACACACTCCCTGGATCAAGAAGCGGGGTTTGAAGAGAGTGGGTCTGGAAAGCACAAGTCTTAGGGGTGATGATCTGCAGAAAGCACTTCTTTGGTTCCATTTTCCTGAGTCAACTTTTCTGTAGAAATGGCCTCTTTATGAAGCCTGAATTCAGTGTACAAAGGGAAAGTTTTCATCCACTACATTTTAGTCTTGCAGTGTGTAGCTCAGAATGAGATTTCCATTGGCCACCCCACCCTGCTCTCCTGCCCCACCTCGGAGCCCTCCTAACCCTACACCAAGTCCAATGTGTATCAGGTACATGAATACATTCGAATCTGCCTCCCCTGGTTCCACAGGGACCACTACCACTGCAGTGAATCCAAAAGCACTTTGAACAGCTCCTTCTGATGCAGACCCCAAACCCTGCCTTTAGAAAAATGTACACAAAATAAATCCATGGACCATTTGGATACAGCACTAGACAGACAATTTCGGAGAAGCATGTACTCCACTCACCCCACTACCACAACAAAAAGCTTAAAAGGTTTTCACCTGGTGGCTTATGTGTTTTAATAGAGTCAAACCTACACCAGAAAATATACTTTAGAAGAATGGCATTTGGGGTAGCAATTTGGAAATACACACGTGGAAAAGATTGTATACCTGCCCTGCTCTCCTTGAATGACCCAAAGCCAAGCCATCACTGGCTCACCTGGCGGCAGGCAACTTCCGGCATTTCGACCAGTCACTTTCAAGAACACTGTATTTGGTGAGCCCCCAAACCTAAAAGAAAACAACAGATGGAAGATGGCTTTCTGCGTACCAAATTTCAAGAATTAATGAGCTGAGAGATGGTTAGGCTATAGCTCCCCAGGTTTCCTCTAGAAAGCAGAACCCAGAAGCCCTTAAAAATGCAAAGATCTCCAGACCTGGTGTCTTGCTCCTGACTATGTCCATCTCTCCAACACTCTAAATTCAAAAGAAATATGAAATGTATTCTCTGACTTTAGTGTACTCCTCAAGGCCGTCGCTGCAGCCCTCTGCCCCTGCAGAGGACTCGCCTCTCACCCTCAAACATCAACTCTCCCAGACAGGGAAAAGGAGAAGAAACCCATTTGTCCAGAAATCGGGGGTCCCCACCCCCAGCCTCCAAGAGGTGGGGGAGGCAGGGGAAAGGCACTCATTAGCAAGTTGCAGGTGGTGTTACTAGGGTGTTATTTATTATTTGTTGGCTGCTGAGGCTTTCCTGAGCCTGAGCCTGCAAAGACAGAGCCATTGCCTCAGGGGCTGCAAAGTCTGAGACAGACAAACAACACACAACCCAATCATGAAATCCGCCCCACTGAGGAGCTGGGGGCAACCTTGGGGATAGGAGCCACCTCCTGTCTGGGGAGTGCCCCGGTTCCTGAAAGTCTTGGGGAAGGTACGAATGTGCAGCTGAAAACCTAGGCCAGAGAGGAGCAGGCTTTGCAAAGGAATGAGGGGCTCCAAAGACCGGAGGCCAGGCGCAGGTTGAGGCAAGAGGTCTTAGAATGGTGTGAGAAGTAGGAGGAAATGAGATCAGGGTTACAGGCTGGGACAGCAGGCAGAGGAGGCGGGCTGGGGGGAGAGGCGTTGCTGAATGAATGGGGGAGGCCAAGAGATGTCATCAGTTGTTGCGCGGGGGATGCTGATGCCAGAACACAAGTTGTGGCAAGAAATGAACTGCCAAAGGTACCAAATGATTGAGTGAGAGTTTAAACAGAGGGAAGAGGGGCTTGGTCATCAGAATGCTCTGCATTGGGATGCTACCACTCCATGACAGCTAGCTCATTCCCCTACAGAAAGCAGACTCAAAGGAAAAAGGCTAGTGCGAGGCACGGTAGAATTCGCCAACATTTGGCTACACGTTTCTTTGATGGGAGAAGCCCAGCTACCCATGAGAGTGAGGAAAGCTCTAACCCTGTCCCATAGCCTCTGTGCCTAGGAAAGTCGTTAGAGAGCTCACCGTGCCCTAGGAGTCCTATCCCCTGGAGTCTGCCCTACTGTCCAACTTCTTAGTCTGGTCCCGTCCTCTGTGCAGACCTCACCAACACAGGGACCTTGTTTGAAGGTTTAGTGGCGAAGACAAATTCTAGCCAAAGGAGAGCACCTCTCTCCATTTTTGGTGTTTCAAGTGTGTGCTTCAAAGAAGCACATGAAAGGGAGGGGGAAGTGGGGACGCTCATCTGGTTAGCCAGGTCAGCCTGGAAATGGAGGAGGCGAGAGATGTTAGAAGCACACTTGGCCCTTGAACCTGACACAGAGCGACTGAAAACAAGGCTTGAGAGGAAGACAGTACAGACTCCAGTCTAAGTGAGTCCGTCTTGTGCTGACTGTAAAGACACTCTTTGCTGAATATAACTTCAGCACCTCCATTTTTAACTCACCTGTTTTCCTCTTACTTGGAAAAGAAAGCCAACAAGTATCCTTCCTTTAAGAACCCCAGGAACTGGCGGTAAAAGCCCCAAGCCGGGTCATCAAATCCTTCAACCCCTTCCGAACTCAGCACTCCTTGCTGTTCTCTTCCCAAGTCTACCAGACTGGGCCAAACGAAGAACTCCAAACAGAAGAAACATTCAGGAGTTTATCCGTATCTCTCTTTCAAGACATGCACCCATTACTCAGTATCTTTGGAAGGCTCACCTCTCCAAACAATCAATCTGAGCAAACATGTAGTCTGCTCTCCTCTGTGATTTGTGCCCAAGCAGAGAGGCCAAATACCAGCCTCTTGTTTTAGATTCACTATTTATAGCAGGATGGACTGAAGTGGCACTTTTTCAAAATCTGGGAGACTCCAGTCTGGGCATCTCTTCTGTGACAATAGTTATAGAGTCACTACAAACAGGAGGTCTCAGGGCTGGGGACGTAGCTGAGTGGTAGAGTGCTTGCCTAGCATGCACAAGGCCCTGAGTTCAATCCCAGTACCACACACACATACGCACAAAACAGTGGGTCTGACCTCCTCCAGCACACAGGACATTCTTTCTGCCAGCTTCCACCCGCTAAATGGGATAAGATGTAGCCACAACTACAGTGCAGAAAAAAAATGTTTTTACAATTTCCCACTTCTATCCCAGTGTATTAAGTCCTAAACTGTGTAAACACTGGCCCTGGAGAACGATAACCAAAATGTCCAAAAATATTTGACAAATTTTCTAAAGTCTGCTTGGCTCTGAAATGGATCATATAAAGCTTGAGTACAATATATGCCCATTATATTTAGGTAGGCATTAGATGACATTGCCTTAACACATGCTTGCTTAGAGCTGTGTGGTAGAAGCAAGCCTGAGGTTACAAATTCCCAGCAAAGATGTCATAGGATGGAAAATAAATACCTGACTATATTGAAATAGTCCATCTCCTACCAAACTCTCGGTTGCTCTGCACAGAGAAACACAGACCCTCCATCCATCCACCAGGGGGCCAGACAGCCAACATTCCTCCCTATAGCAAGCACAGGGGCTGAGAGAAACAAGCTATTATTTCTAACCACAGCAAGCTCTGAGGGCACAGGAGGGTCTGTTCTCATCATATTAATGGTGGAATAAATTCTATCCTTCAATTGGTTTTCAATTTGACTAATTTATTGAAAGAGGAGGCAATCAGGCCAGGCACAGCGGAAAACTTCCTAATAGGAATGGTGAGCTTAATACCTCTAGAATCTCTGGGACTACTTACTTGGCTTTAATAAAAGCATAGAATCTATTCTCTTTTTCAAGCTAGATATCCTGAGACAGTGGGGTTGGCACAATGACTCTCTGCTTCCTCAGCATCTTGAATCTTCCTGCCTGGGAGAAGCCATATCCAATATCCCAGAGGTGAAGGCTGCAGTGTTATTTTACCAACAAGCCCTCCCTATATCAAAGCCACTTACTGTACTGGAAGCCGGTATTAAGTGAACCGCTAGTGTAGTGCATCAAGGGCTTATTGAATATTGATTCCCATTTACGTGACAGCAAAATGGCCTAAGAAATCTTCTCTGGATGCCTTAGCCCCTTGATAAAGAGGGTGTTAGTTTTGTTTTATGAAGCTGGGATCCAGGCCAGTCACATCTTATAGCTCCACTTACTTTTATTTAATAAAAACAAGGGATGGTACGAACGAGGAGGGGGAGCGTGTTGTATCACGTTGTTTTTCAAGAGGATTCGATCCGTTAGCAAAGCAAGAGGAACCAGAGTCAGATCTTGGGCAGGATTTTTGCTTCAAGCCATGAGCCAAGGAAAGGAACAGAGAAACCCCAAAATGGACAACCCCAAAGGCAGATATACATCCCTCCTCCGTGAGCTATGGATGAGGTAAGGACGAGAGTTTGCTGGCCAGAAAATACTATACCAACAAACAATGGAAGGCGACTGCTTTTGGCAGCAAGAGCAGAATCATAATCTCTCTTTAGGGAATCAGGAATCCAAAGGTCACCATATCCCTTCCCTGTATGTCAGATCTCTTCTAACCCAGCCCTTCATCTGCAGTATATGAGAATTCCTCCTGTTCTCCAAATTTATCAGAAAAAAAGAGCTTCTATTTACTTTCCCACATCACCCCAATTTCTAGGAGAGAAAATTTTCTTAATGTTAAATATTAGTTCTATTCATCCACTTCTTCAAAATGTTCCCCTTGAAAAATAAACAGTACTTTATTGGAAAGGAATTGACATCTCCATCCCAGAGGAGAATGAGGCAGGGGCTGAGGGGAGGACAGGAGAGGCGTAGAAGGTGAATCCCCTCCTCGTTCCCAAACCCTACCCCAGCCAAGCTCCATTTGTAAGGTTAGACACAAGTCCTCTCAGTATGGAGGCCAGAACCCCGCAGAAGGCTGAGGGGTCTCTCTAGAGAGCTTTAACCACAGAAGCCATTCCCCTGCATCTTGACTACACGGGGTACAGAGGCAGAGGGAATGACAAGATTGGAGACACGGCAACAGGGGGTGAACAGGGGAGCTGAGGAGTGACCACAAATCGGTCAGCCTGCCAAGAGCCACTGACCCTGTTTTAATATCCCAGAGGTTGGAGGCGAGAGTAGAAATCACAGGCTCCAGAAAAAACAATCTTTGAAAGAAAATTGCCTGTCTCAGCCAGAGATATATGAAAGTGCAGTTACAGTCGGGCGGTGGGGGAGCGACTGTAAAACTACACCTGGTTATTGCACTGACTGGCTGACACCATGATGCTTTTGGACTCCAAACGGTTTTGTTTGAAATGAAAAATCCCTGTGGACTTGAGTAACTCAGACGGTGTGGGGTGCAGTAAGTAGAAAACAGGGCGCAGGGCTGGTCAGCATCAGCGTAGAGGCAAATGTGATGGCTGGGTGGGAGTGAGACAAACAGACTGCAGGGATGAAGGGGGTTGGATGAGACCAGGAATTTAGAACTCAGGAGAGCAAGGGCCAGAAGGCAGGAGAGTTCTTACGCCAAGTTCCTCAAAGGAATCCCCATCTCGGTCCTCTGGAAGCCTTCGCCTGGCGTTCATGCATGCCTCTGCCTTTCCAAGTGACTGTACAGCCCTTCATTCCTTCACTTTTCTTTTATGTTTCCCTCTCCCTTGCCCATCTTTCCGTCTTTCACTTTCTCTCTGCTTCTGCTTCATGTTCATTCTCTGCTCCTGTTACTGTAACTATATTTGTGTCTCTGTCTCCATGGTGTCGCTCTCTCACTCTCTTTCCATTTTTCTTACCATCAACTTTACATGTCCATCTATTTGGACATCACTCTTTCTCTCCCTGGTTCTACTCTACTGAAAAGTAGAGAGAGGAAATTTTAAAGAAAATTGTTACCTCCTATTAAGCACTTGCTAAACGTCAAGCTTTCACTTAAACAATCTCTTGTTTAATTCTTAAAATTAGTCTGAGATGTAGGCCTTTATTATCCCCATTTTACAGATGTAACAGAGGATCAAACAGTCTAAGTAATATAATGAAAATGTATAGTTGGGTCTGCCTGACTTTGAAATTCTTACTTTTTTTTTTTTTTTTTTTTTTGGTTTTTCTCCGGTACCGGGAACCGAACTCACGACCTTGTGCTTGCCAGGCAGGTGCTTTGCCGCTGAGCTAAATCCCCAGCCCCCTGAAATTCTTACTTTTAACAATTAATAAACAAGAAAAACCTGACAGAAAAGTGGTAAAAGTGCAAGTCAATAGGAAAGATCTTGGACAAAACTGTGGAAGCTGAAGCAGGTATGTCCCAGACCAATCCATGGAAGAAACTGGGTGTCATTCCTTAACCTGCCTGCCTTCTGGCCTGACAGACCAATTACCAGCTCTGTCAAGGCGGTTAGTAGCAGTCTCACACCCCAAAGTTGAATGCAAGAGAAAAGATGATAACCCGTCCCCAGAGGAACATGCTCCATCCCCAAATCTGGGCCTATTTTTTGTCTGAACTTCCCTAAGCTTATCCTTTCCAAGTGCATCTTCAAACCCTTCATGGGAAACACTGTGTCCTGTGGTGTGGAGTAACACCATCTCTTGCAGCCAAAGACACCTGTTTATTTGTTACGTGTAAATAACACCCTCAGAAGCTATACTGGATCACAAAATTCTCATACTGGAAGACAGGTCTTTTACCTATCCCCAATCAATCTCTCCTTCATTTAAAGCTCCCTCTTTCCATGTCCCTCTTAACATACCTTAGCTGCTCATAAATTTTTTTCTTAGCCTCCTCTCTGTCTCTCTCTCTCTCTGTGTCTCTCTCTCCTTGTCTGTCTGTCTGTCTGTCTCTGTCCGTGTCTCTCTCCTCTCTCTCTCTCTCTCTCTCTCTCTCTCTCTCTCTCTCTCTCTCTCTCTCACTAGAACTGGATCTTGGAGGAAACACTCTATCCACCCAATTCTTGTATAAGGAATAGTTTCCTCTAGCTCCCCTGAGTATCTGGCGTGTGCCATGGAGCCTGAGATGGAATCTCTGTTATCTCAGCGTCATTACAAATAGAATAATTGGTCATAAAAATTATGGAGCCTGTTGGAAAAGAAATAGCATGCACACTCATTATAATTCTTACTAAGTTTCTCCTGGCTAAATTTTCATGTTTCTCCATCTCCCCATTGTTGCCAATATCCCCCCTACCTCCAAGTGTCTGAAATGTTGAGTCTTCCCTAGAAAGAAGCCCAGGGCAGAACAGACCCAGAGCCACACAGCCTTATCAGAAGTTTGCGCAACTGAATCAACACAGCCTGACCTAAAAGTTAAGGAGTTGTTTTTTGTTTTTTTTACAAATGCATACTCCTTTGCTCATAAAAGAACTCCATGCAAATGAGTCAACATCTCAGATGCCTTCTGAACTAGAAAGGTGGGATTTCCTTAGATTCTATCCTCATCAGCCAGTCTGTGCTGAAATTGGCATTAAGATAGAAGAGGGGAGTTCACGCTTGCCTGCAGGAAGGCAGGAGGGAAAACAATGAACATGCTTAGGACACAAATATTGAGCCAAATGCTACAGGAAGAGCCAGAGCTGGTGTAAAACACAGACTCAGACATCACAGTGATAATAACCAATTCCATGCCATCCCCAGAAGAAAGGGCAGTGAGTGATATTACTATTTACTCTGAGTGACTAAAACGCTGAAAATTATATTCCAAAAGACCTAGGCTGTAACCCCACTCCCGGTCCTCACTACCAGGCCCATGTGCCTCTTCCAGTCACGCAATAACACGCAAGTACTAGATACCCCCAAGTGGTAAAATTCAAAAGAGACTGCGTCAAAGGTAAGTACCTTTGGACATGTCAAGAGATACACATGAGGTCTTGCTTAGCAATGTCTAAGGCCCCCGCTCCAGAAATCACCACTAGAAGACCAAAAAATACATCCCTCCACCAAGATAACAATATCCAGAGACCCAGAGGCCTGAAAAAATGTGGCAAGGATTCAGAGTAATCTTTACCCATGACTCCGGGGAAACAGACCTCTCAGTTATATTACTTCACCTCTTTACAGACCACAGAGCTCAGCTTACTCCAGACTTTGCCTTTCAGTTACTTCATAATCCCTTCATGCCCTAGAAAGCAATAAGGCAAGTGGATCCTGACATCCTCTCCTCAAGGTAGCCAACGAGGGCAAGACACTAGCTAAAGAATTCAAACTCCCACTTCACAGCCTTGGCCTCCGCGTGTCACAGCTCTAACATGAAGAGGCGGGAGAACAGGGGAAGATGTTCCCCACTCCCTTGGATTCCCAAAGGGAGAAGGAACAGAAAAGGGGTAGGCTGGATATGAGCCAAGCAGACTCAGACTGGCTCCAAGTATTCCCAGCTGTGGACTCAGCTACTTGGAGTGAGAGCAAAGCATGAGACCAGACGATTGCTATGTGAAGAACAGGTTTGACTCCCACACCCTGTCTCCACTCTTCGTGCCTCTCCTCACTCCCTCTCAGCAGGGTGAGGGAGAAGGAGAGAATTACACCCGCTCCTCAGCCATTCCCAGCCACAGTCCAGCCTCCTACAAAAGATGAATCAGCACCAGCCATGGAGACAGAAACCAGAAAGTTATTTTGAGACCTGGAGTCCTGCTTCTCCCTTGGGCTTCAGTGACAAATGTCTGCTTGGGTGAAAATGCTTAATTCTGGGGAAACGCCCTCAGCCAACCTGAAGGTACATTTTAGGGAGCTCTACCCCTACTCTGTCTCATTGCAAGACAGACAGCTGGGGAGTTTCTCACTGTGTAAGTCTCGAACCTTCCCCTTGAGGACACTGACTCCGAGACCCTCTCGGCTTTAGAGAATCAATTCCCAGCTTTCCAGGCAATTTTGTCAGAGACTCACACATTGAAAGAACACAAAATACGGGTCTTTTCCTTCCCAAAAACATCCATACACTTTAAAGGAAGTCTAGAAATACTACCTAATTTTTACTTGCAAAATAAATCATCCATTATCCCTCCTACAGCAGTGCTCCTCAGACTTTAGCGTGCATGCCAATTATCTGGAGATCACGTTAAAATGCAGATTCTTATTCAGTAGGTCAGGGGCAGAGCCTGACATTCTGCATTTCTCACACGCGCCTGAGCAATGTTAATGCCACTGGACCCTGCACTGATCCTCACCATAGTGAGGAACTAGAACAGAATACACTGAACTAAGAATGGATGTAGCGGATGCCTTGAGGGGGCCTCCAGTCTGAGAGGGACGTAAAACACAGATAAAACAAGAACAGTATAAGAGCAAGCAGGCAGAATACTACACATAGTCTGGGAAAGGGTGAAGTCATTTAATAGAGGCTGGGGCATTTTAGGCTATGAAAATGGAAAGGAACATGCAAGTAGGGGCCAAATTGGACTGAGAGGGAGTGTGGGGAGAGCCACACAGGCAAAGGATCAGATGGGGGAAAGCGACTTGTACGAGGGGGCTGGGACTTAGAACTGTCTAAGAGGGAGGGACTCTGCACCAAGAAGTGATAGAAGCTCACTGGAATGCGACCACAGGCACTGGTGGAGAGGGTCTTCAATCTCCATCCAAGAAGCCGAGATTTAACGAAAGAAGAAACAGAGCCTCTGTGGTCAGAATGGGTGCTTTAAGAAGCTGAGTGAAATCATAGTAGAGGAAGGATGCCAAGAACGGCAGCAAAGGGTAAAAGGGAGCTGGTGTTTAATGGGCATGGACTTGCAGTTTGAGAAGATGAGAAATGCTGGAGATGGATGGGGTGACGGTTGCATAGCAATGTGAATGCACTTCGTGTCACTGAGCTGCGCCCCTCAAAATGGTTAAAATGGTGCATTTTATGTTTTATATGTATTTTACCACAGAAAACATTGTAGTGGAGGCCGAGGCCATAAGAAGACGGCACCACTGTATAAAAGGACTAAGCCTCTTCTAGGCGGAGGACACGATGAAAAATGGGCTTCCTGGAGCAAAGATAAACTCTGGAACCGTCTCTCAGTCCCTACCTTTCCCCACCAGCAAAATATAGGTTGCTTATGTTCTTAAGGATTTGAAAGAAAAACAACCACATTACAAATAGGTTTCTGTTGTGCCTTTGAGCCCGACCTGTTCATCCTGTGTCATTAGGAGCAACTCTGCAGGTACCGTGTGTGTCTCCTCACTCAGCAGCCTGCAGATAAAACAGCCGGCTCTGATGGCGGAAGGCGAGCTCTTAAAATGCCCAGGCCTAGAGTCCTTGGGAACATGCAGCTGTTTTCTGGCTCTGCAAAGACATTAGGGAGAAGAAGGATGAGCTGAACCAGGAGAGAATGAAAACAAACTGTGAAAAGAACCGACCAACCATTAAAGTTGGAAACATTCCCAAGAAGAAAATAATGGCTATTCTAAGAAGTCCAAGAAGCCAGGCAGAAGCTTGGCTTTAAGTAGGGGCATCGAAGCCATGTGAAGGGGGTGGAGGGAAAGTGCATGCTTGGGCTAGAAAAGGAGCTGCAAACAATGGAAAATTAGTACAGAAGTTTCTACCAGGCCCAGGCTGTAAAGAAATAAACTTGCTTTAAAGAATGAGCCTCATGCTAGACAACCAGAAGAAATTCTTGATAGGATTATGAAGGACAGGAAGGGGAGTCTGAGAACCAAAAACATTTTCTTGAAGGTGACTGGAGGCAGAGGGAGGTGAAAGGACAATCTGGAAAGTGTAGCAGCTGTCTGGAGTGTGTTCTGTGGATCCATGCAATGGAGAAGCAACAGAGTGATACCCCAACGCAACGCGCCCAAGAAGACTTGCTCAGACAGCCAGGACTCCAAATTGCTGCCCATCCTGGGATCTAGAAAGTTGTCTGCCCCGAGCAGCATGGGCCTTTGCTCTCTGCCTCCACCCTCTGTGGGTAATGGAGTGAATCGAGACAGCTGCTCTTAAGTCATTACTAGGAGCAGGGCTTGATGACATTTTCTGACTCAGGACAGCCTAGACTCTTAATTTCTCTTGGAAACCCATCATCCAGGACCAAGCTTCACTACCACTCTCCCATGTAATCCTCAGACTCCTCCCGGGTCCTCCTGGAAAATCCCCTGTCTCCAGTGATAATGCACTGTGGCGTTATCACCCTAGGTGGCTAAAGGTTCCCTTCGGAAACCTTCCCTCCATCTCTATTACTACAGTGAAGGGCATTTCTTTTCTCCAAGGAATTTTTTAGAAAGAAATTTGGATCTCATTGGCTACAAAGAATGGCTTTCTATAAATAACGAGTGAATAGGAAAAAGACTAAAAATTGAGGCAATTCAGAATTTTCTAAAGTTATCTTCTGAGCTGTTCTATTTAGAGGAGAAAAAAAAAATCTCTCCTATATTTTTTAACTGAGAAGTTATGAGGGAATCTTTTCTAACACTGACAACATAGTTACAGGACTATTACATGAATTATTTCAACCAATCTTCACAGATACCCCAGGATGTGAAAAAAGTAGGTATTACAGTGATGCTGTCTTTTAAAAAAGATAAGGGTACGGGTGAGTAAACTAAGTGCAAAGAACAACCTGAACTTCAGGAGTAACTAAGGTTAGGCCCTGTGAAGAATTTGACTGTCTGTGGAAATTGTGAAACACTGGAATTCACCACTCAGGGAATGTGAGTCAATCCAACTTGTCACAGCTGAGAGAGGACTTTGGAGAAAGAAGGCTAAGGGACTCCACTCGTCACACTGTGTCCAAAAGCTCTAGAACTTGTGTGTCTTCCCTGCTGGACCTTACGTTTCCTCAGAAAGCTGAGAATCTGAGCTCAGAGCTACCCAGAGGGCTTGGCATTTGATAGGTGGTCAATAAATATGTTTTGAGAGAGTGGATTGGGAGAGGAAGGTGGGAAGAAAGGGCTGTGGAACATTACAGGGAAATGAGCAGAGTTGAGAAGAAACTAAAAGGAGACATGAGTTAAGGGTACTGGGGGAGGGTATTGGAGCTACAGTAACAGAAAGAGGGAAAGCAGGCACTGGAACGACACAGAACTAGGAGCAACCAAGGGTAAGAGAACTAGGAGTTACCAGGACACCAGTGGAAACAGAGCAGAAGCAGGCTCGCAGAGAAGGACATTGGGAAATTGCACAAACCGCCCCCCCCCATAGCCCCAGCACTTGGTGCCTCCTGCTGGAGGAGGTAACTTCTCTAGGATCCTATAAGTCAGGAGCTACATTGGATGCTACGGATATGATGGATGAAAAGAACTTAGCACAACACAGACAAGCAAAAGCTATATATTTGTTCAGCAAACATCCTGTAGCAAATCTCCAAGGATGGAGGAGCCAGCTTTGGCAACTGCTTCACTCTGAAGTCACTAGACAAGTCAGGCAGGTGGAAGGAATTTGGGAAGCACATAGGAGCCACTGTGCCTAAGACATGATCTCATTGTGCTGGGCACCTGGATACCCACCTCAATGCAGAGCTGGTTACAAGCGGGTATGACTAGGGCAAAAGTCAAGGTACTCTGGGACAAGAATCAAGTTTGAATCCTTGAAGTGCTCTGTGTTTTTGGATTTTAGTGTTATTGTTTTGGGGGTTTTGTTTTGTTTTTGTTTTGTAAATCACTCAAGCTCTGTGGCCCTCACAAGGAAAGCAGATAGAATTGGGCAGCTAGGATTTTTACAGTATTCAGGTCTTACTTCTTAGCACCTGGGCCATAGCAGCAACCTCTCCACTAACCTTTCCTAACCACTCATCATCATCAACCTCTTCACCCTGACCCTGCTCCCTGTGCCCGACAGCAGGCAATTTCCCGGAGGTTCTCTGAAGAGCTGGAGAGATTCACTGTGTAAGAAATCAGCACCATGACTGTGAGGGAAATTTGAAGGAAGGTCATTGGACCGTATGGTACCAAACTTAGCCTCTGGTGTTAGAAAGGCCCATCTGTCCTATCCACATTAGGACGGCCCTGCTGGATGATACTTCCTGGAGCTCCAGACTACTCCTCTGGTAAGAAGAGTCGAAGCTCTCTGCTGCAGCCATGCATCCATAAACTTCTAGAATGTACCTAGAGATAACAAAAGAGATAACTCAATTACACTGGGTGTCTAGAGACTCTACCCTGTTAAAGACTCCTACTCTCACAAATCTCTTCAGTTCTCACCAGATATTGATTCATTTGAGGAGATGAGGAGGTAGCATTTTTCCCCTTACAGCTTCCCCTGACATGCTGCAGAAATCAGGAGACTAGGAATGAAGATTTCGGCTATCACCATGGAAACCAGCGGTCTCTGCATCTCCCCTACACACACACTCCCCCATCAACTCTTTCCCTCCCACCGCTAAGTCATATCAGCTCATAAGGTTTTTCTTTGTAGCCAATACACCAATTCATTTGGAACAAAGAACAGAGAAATAGCTGGCTGGCAGGGAAAGGGCTGACCCCTGGCTCTCTGACCACTCACCTGGGCTGCGACTCCCTCCCAGATCATCACGTCTCCCGTCTCACACAGAAGCCCTTGGCCCCCCACTACCAATCTTGCCCCCCGTCCGATCCCTTCTCCCTGCTTTTGCATAGTTTCCCCCGGCCAAAACTTATCTCTTGGTACCAAAATACAGATCCTTTGTCTTCACAAGCATCACTTCAGATGCCCCACACCCTCAGATTGCCATTGTCTGAGTCCAGTTGCCTCCTTCCTGGCTGATTTACCTACCAATCACCTGCATGCAGCCCCACTATGTCCACAGCCCGGGGCCTCTCAATTCCACCAGTTACTCTCCTTTCCTAACGTTCTCCAGTTCTGGGCCTTCACCACCTACCCTGCAGCCCAGATACTCAGGCACCCCTCTGTGGGAAGGGACCAGACAAAATCTCAGTAATTCTCATCACACCTCTTCCTTTCCCCCTTCAATCTTAACTCAACCTCCAAATTGGATGTTCGAACACCTGGGCCCTCGAGAGAAGAGGGAAAAAAAGGGAAATCTCTCTAAGTCTCTCTCCTCCGAACCCTGGCTCTCCTCTGATCCCCACAGGAGGCTGTGAGACTTAATTAGAAGGATCTGGAAAAGATCAGTCTTAGATTCTTGAGAGAGGCTCCAAAGACTGCTCCATGCTGGGAGAAATTTTATCAGCGTCTTTTACGGCTTTGTTTGTTCTTCAATTTCTCTAGCTCGCACTCTTTATCCGAGTCTCTTCAGTCATAAAACAACCTCAAAAGGACAAGCTGAAACTGAGCTACCTAGAGGCACCTTGATGCCTTCCCCTTGCCCCACCCGTGATTGGGAAGGGGCCCCTGGATCCTCATGGCTGTCCCTCCAACCTCTCCCACTCATCCACCCACCAAGTACTCATCTCCATACATGTATTTCACTGCCTCCCATCTGGGAAAATGGAAGCAGAGGATGACTCAGGGGGTCAGGGAGGATCAAGGCTCATTTAGAGCTTTGAGATCTCTGGATGAAAAGTAAAAAGGGTGGGGAGTTATGAAAAAGTCAGGTGAAGCGTCTGGGGCTCAGGAGCAAATCACTGTCCACTCCACCCACCGACTTCCCAGACTGAGGTTCTTAGTCCTTCATAAATGACTGCAAAGTAGATTTGCACTGAAGCATGAGCACTTTAATCGAGCCTGAGCAAAACTGCCCAAGCATTTACTTCTCTGGGGAGTTGAAAATTGAGAATACAAATACGCATGTCAGATAGTCTCCATCCATGGCAGCCAGATGATCTAAAATTCTTCCGTGAAACCACTGCCTATAATTCTCTGATCAAGATCAGAACTTCAGTAGAAAGGAGAAAAATTACAGAGGGCTAAGCCTAGGTCTTTTGTGTTTCTAAAGAGTAATTTAATCTCCCCTCTCAAGAACATGTACAGATGTGGTGGTGCACACCTGTAAGCCTAGCAGTCGGGAGGCTGAGGCAGGAGGATCGTTGCAAGTTTGAGATCAGACTGGGCTACAAAGTGAGCTCAAGGCCAGCTTGAACTGCATAGTGAGACCCTATTTCAAAAAAAAAAAAAATCACGTACAGAGCTGGTAACATCAGGAGACATGAAATGTGCTCTGCCCTGCACTCTCTCCTTTCCCAAGGTTACCTTCAACTTTTTAGTTGTTCCTCCTGACACTTTTGCTCAATTATCTCATCCATTTTCCCAGCTTCAATCAGTGCTTCTCTGTGAATGGGTTCTCAATCTATCCTTCCAGATCTGACCACATTCTTACCAGTCTCCTGCCTCCAAAGTATGATGAATTTTCCCAGTGGGGGCTCCATGAGCACCTCAAACCAGCTTAATCTAAAATATAATTTATATTCCCTTCAAACTAGACTCTTCTAGCTCTTTTTTCATGTGACAGGTACCATTATTCTATGAATCGTCAATGCTGAAAACCTCTACCTCATCTTTGACGCTTTTCTTTTTCCCTCAGTTTCCTTATTAGCCAGCTTCCCCTCCACTGCCCTCATCAAAGTCTGCCAGTGACCAAGTTCTCCTTATGTTTCCACAATGTTGGTACCTCAGGCCAACCATTTCCATTCCCATGCTACCATCCTAGCTCAGTCTTTTAGTATCTCTCCTCTAAATATATACACTAGCATTAGAACTGATTGCCCTACCTTTCATCTCTTTTCCAAGTTACCTGCCCACTGCCTCAAGGACAATCTCCTTTAAACAGTTTTTACAGGTCTTTGCATTCCCTTAACTACAGACTGCAGATCTATTCACATCTCTTCCAATACCCTTACCTGCACCTTCTGTGTCAGGTATGTGGATCATCCGTTTATTTATCCGTTGAACAAATATGCACTGAATATATAGTTACCGTGTATTTGGCGGGCTGAGAAATCAGATGCATAGATATGTATCATCCTTGACTCTATAAAACTCAGAGAAGCTCTGTTTAATGTCTGTAGAATGTCTTTTTGCTTTCTTATTTCCATATTGTAAGCCATCCCATTCATTTAGAATATTGTGTCTAGCCTTAAAATTTTCTTTAAAATCCTGCCACTTTTATGAAGCATTTTCCTAGTTGTGCCATCACAATTCTCCCCCCTGCCTAAGAATTTTGATAGCACTTAATTTGTATATCCCTCACTTGGCATTGTTATGTTGCCTTGATTTATAGTTTCCCAATGCCACTTAAATATGTATGTATATTTTTTTCAGGTGACTTCAAGCACCTGGAGACTAGAGATTGTCTTTCTTTTTGTTACCACAACATTTAACCCAATGCTCTAACACGTGATTGTGCGTGCAGTGTGATCAGAGACACCATGTGTGTCAAGTGAAGAAGAGAACTTCTGGGACAGAAATGCAGTATAGTATCCTAGAAAATGCAATGGTTCTGAAGTCAGAAATGAGTTCGTCTCCCAGCTCCACCAGATGTTAACTGAGACATTCAATTCTGAGACTAGTATCCACATTTTTACGAGGACTTCATGAGAAAACATCTGGAAAAAGCAAACCAGGGCCTAGCACTGAGTAAATGCTCAATAAACATCAGTTTCCTTCACGTCAGTTGGATTCTGGGAAGAAGGAAGGATGGATGGGATGGCCTGATTTTGGGGCCTCCCAGCTTCAGCTTGTGCAGGTCCATGAGAACACAACCGAGAGTGAAGCACTCCTTGTCAGTGCTGGTTTTCTTTCCATATTTATTCTTGAAATCCTTAGCATTTAGCCTACTTTTATTATGTCCCAACCCTCTTCTCTAGAAAGCTCACCACTCTGCTTTCTCTGCAGCCCCCAAGCTAGAATATTAGTCCCAGAACCTTAAGTCCAGAAAACTTACCTTTCCTATCCTCCCATTTCCTAGGCCTGACATCATCTTAGTAACACTTCCTGAAGATGTGTGACCCTTCTAGGGTTTCAGATCTCAGCAGACCTGCAAGGAGACCATCCCTCTCCTCCTCAGCCCTCACCAATACTGCCTCCCAGCCCCACAGATACTGTCAGAAAGCTCAGGAACAGCGAATTGAGCAGCAAAGAGGCCAGGAAGAGCCCAGAGGGTTAACCACTACTACCTCCATATTGAGTCTGAAATAAGTCAAGGGTCGTCTAATCTGGAAGGAGAAGAAAAGATTAAAGGCTCTCTCCATTTTCTTTAGATGTAGAAAATGGTCTTTAAAACAAAGAAACACAAAAAGGGCCAAATGCAGAGTCCTGACCCAGAGGAGTTGTCCTCTGCCTTCACTGCCACCACTAGCAGCTGCACAGGTTCCATCAGGGCTGCAAGAGCTGCTCTAATAGTGGAGAAGGGGAAAGGGGAGGGATGAGTCAGCCGGAGCTGAAAACAGAGGGTTTTGTTCAAAGAGAAGAAAGCTGTGTTGCAAGCTCTGGGGAACAATGTGCTCCCTGTATCTTCACCCCCTCCCCACCCAGGAGGCCTCCACCTCTGTCTTCTCCCCACACCCTGGTCGGTCATTGACCACATCTCTGGTCAGGAGCAGGGCAACAGAAGAAGCCTCCCAAGAGCCTGTGGTTTCCACCTGGCTATTCTCCACTCAGCAGCTTTAACCTTCACTACCATCCTGACCTTCCCCCTTCTCAGAGGTCAGGAGTGACTCACAATTATTCCTAATTTCAAATCATAATTTCTCAGCTTAAGCTTCAGAGCTCAGATTTTGCACTGTAAGTCCATAACACTTACTCTCTGCTTTAAGCAAAACAAAACCTTCTTTTTCTCTTCTTCTCCTTTCTTCTCCTTTCTTCTTCTTCTTCTTCTTCTTCTTCTTCTTCTTCTTCTTCTTCTTCTTCTTCTTCTTCTTCTTCTTCTTCTTCTTCTTCTTCTTCTTCTTCTT
>NW_004955458.1:1073410-1077158 GCF_000276665.1 Chinchilla lanigera | reverse complement strand
GTCCTCCTCCTCCTCTTCCTCCTCCTCTTCCTCCTCCTCCTCCTCCTCCTTCTTCTTCTTCTTTTCTTCTCCTCCTTGTCCTTCTCCTTCTTCTTCTTTTTTTCCCCTTCTTCTTCTCCTCCTCCTCCTTTCTCTCTCTCTCTCTCCCTCTCCCTCCAAATATGCAGACCTCTGCCTGGCACATCCTCTTCTCTTATCTATCTTTCCTTTCTTTCAAAAGATCTATACCTTTCTTTCTTTCAAGCCGTGCTCAGTATTCTCCTCCAGGAAGGCTTCCCTAAGCACGCCAAATCCTTAACCCCAATCCTTCATTTATACTGTGTGCTCTTAGAATTTGGTACCCAGTTTCCAAACCTCATTTGCATGCATTTCCCAAGCTGATTTGTGTAGTCAGATTCCTTCTTAAACTAAGAGCTCCTCCTCCCCATCAGTAATATTTTGAGCATTTTATGTTCAGAATCAAGCATAAAAAGAGTCTGAGATACAGAAGTATGAAAAAATAAATTAGGTAACCTGGGCAGGGAAGAGATGGACAGTGGTGGGTAGAGGGTCACGCAGGTGGGACAACAAGATGTAGTTTGATATAAGAGACATCAGAACATGAGTACTGTCATTAAGCTTTTCTTCATTTGTCTGTATGCACATACTTCTGGGCTAGATGTGATACAGAAAAATTATGCACACAGTCTTCCTGCAATTGAAGGTCTCATATCACAGTGATATAATAAACAAAGGGCAATGAACACCAAAAAAGCAAAAAGAAAAATCAGAAGATTGTACACTGATTTTTTTGGTGGTGGGGGTGCAGTGGATTGAACCCAGGGCCTTCATACTGAGCCACATCCCTAGCCCTTTTTAAAATTTTGAGACAGGATCTTGACAAACTGCTAAACTGCCCAGGCTGGGCTTGACCTTGCAATCCTCCTGCATCAGCCTCCCATGGTGCTGGGATTACTGGCATGCACCACCACACCCAGTTTGTGGGCTGAAATATTAAATAATAATAATATCACACAGAAGTAAGTGTAATTAATAATAATGATCCAGATGTATGCAAAACAAGAGAGGAGGGCAGGGGTGGAAAAATTGGGGAGGGATAAAGAAGTAGGGGGGGTTCCGAATCCCATTACAGTGAGACCAAGGAAGTCACCAGCTTTCCTCTAACCCAAGAAATTATCCTTGAAATGAAGGAGTTTGGGGAATGTTTTGAATGATAGGAAAAATATGACTTACCAAAGGGTATAACTCCCATTTGAGAGCCAGGAGGAGATAAACAAGTAGGAGGGGATCACAGCCGATGCACTAGAGCCAGGGGCAGCAGAGCTTTGCTCCCATCTCAGTCTCTTACCACTCGCTGCCATAACCCAGCCCTGCACAGCACCTGCAACAAAATACTGTTCCCAACCGGACTGGGCTGATCTGAATCGGTTTTACCCCCATACACACCCAAGATCCCCTCTTCCCTACCGCAGGACAGAATTTCAAACCTTGGAAGAAATACTCCTTACAACTATATCATACTTCACAGTTTTCAGAGCATTCTTATATCTGATCTCAGCTGAGATGTCCACTACCTACTAAATTTCTATTCTGCTCTCTGTCCATAAAACTTAAACGCTGAGGCTGGGGATATAGCTCAATGGCACAGGTCCTGCATTCAATTCCTGGTACCAAAAAAAAAAAAAAAAAAAACAACAAAAAAAAACAATTTAAACCCTGTATCACAAATACACAGGGTGCTCTTAATACCTCTTTTACAGTACCTGATTCTTAGGTAGTGCTCAAGTAACACTAAGGGATCAAAGAATGGTCAAAGGGCTGGGGATTTAGCTCAGCGGCAAAAGCGCCTGCCTGGCAAGCACAAGGTCGTGAGTTCGGTTCCCGGTACCGGAGAAAAACAAACAAAAAAAAAAAAAACAAAGAATGGTCAAAAATGATCAGTCTTAGTTTCAACAAAATGGGGTGACATTTGATATCAGAGAAAATTTCCTATTCAGAATGCTGAGGCTGGAAGATCACCAGTTTGAGATCAGCCTGGGCGACTTAGCAAGACCCCCATCTCAAAATAAAATATAAAAGGGCTGGAAATGTAGTTCAGTGGCAGAGTATGTACAAGTCCCCGGGACCTCTGAATTGTGTGGAGAAAAGGATAACAAGAATCAAAAACATTAATAAGTCACAGAATTTGTCCACAAATTCTCAGGCCAGTGTGGACATTCTGTTTCCAGCTTCTAAGAAAGGAAGGAATATCCCTACTATGTCAGGAGTAGGTCCTTACACCTATGATAGATAGGTCATTTATCTAAGCCATACGCCAACTTTCTCCTTTGAGAAAGGTTGCTTATGGTTTTTTTTTTAATACCTACAAAAAGGATAACCTCACATGTTTTGTATGATACCTTCCTACTTCCATTACTAAGGTTTTGTTTTTGACTAGGGGCATTACTTAATGGTGCAATTTAAATGCTGTCCATTCAAAGAATCTCTCTTATCACCCCTGCCTTATTTTCATCCTACATATATCCCACATATATTTTGCTTTCTCCTCCTGGGGTTTCCGGCTTCCTTTCCCACTCCAAAGGCAAATAATCCTCCCCAAACCAGTAAAAGCTAGATGAAACGAAAGAGAGGATGTCTGGCTAAGGTAAAGGCCTTGAGCCCAGAGAGACTAATACAGGCAGGAGGAGAGAGCCACCCGCCCTCCGTCAAGGTGGCTTTGCCTGCAGTTTTTATTATGCATCGATTTTCTTATCCATCTTCTTTAGAGGCTCTTAGATCTTTGGGCTGCGGCTGTTTCTCCAAATTGTCATTCACTCCAAGCTCTCTAGCTCCTTGCAGCAGCTAACAGAGAGAGATTGCAAGGGGCGGGGGTGGAGAGAGAAGGCAACCAAGAGAGGTGAATGGGGGTTGCTAAGTAACCGTTGCCAAGGAGCAAGTACCAAGGAGCATCCCAAGCCGCCTGCTTATTCCAACCTATCCCCCTTCCACACCCTCCCCTCACGTAAGTTCTCTCAGGTCTATAAAGCAGCTTGATTCTGTCACCTTCACCAGCTGCAAAGCTTCTTCCTCAGCTCCTCAGGTAGAGGGCTGCAGATTCCATTGCTAAAGGCTCTCCTGTTCCTAGAGCCGAGCTAGTCATCATGGGTATGCATTCATTTTTCAGATGGCACAGTCAAAACTAAATGACTAAAATTCATTTAACTAACAAAAAGGAAGATCCTGTCTGCCTCAGTGGGTTATTTTGTACTATCTGTGCAGAGGCGGGCACAGCGGACAAGTGGAGAATCAGACGGCGACCATCTTCCTGAGAGGATTCAAGCCTCCATGGGGAAGTTTTATTTGATCTCAAATTTTGTGAGTTCCAAGAATACAAGATAGGTCTTGTTTCAGAATCAAATCCAACCCAAAGTGCCATTTGGGCTATTTAAATTTTGGATTTTTCATGATAGTCCCCTCAATCACTGCAGAGACTCTAAAAAGTGCTATATAATATTTCACAATGAATTTAATTGTTACTTCTGCTTCATTCTATAAATATTAGAAGTTCACAACCCTTCAGGGTGGTAGGGCAATTATCTAGTAAGAAAAATTGGTTTGAGTGGGGCAGAGTGTAGATGAGTTAAACCAATTAGCAATTCAAACTGTTTCACAAATAATCCAGAGGGCCTGGGGATTTAGCTCAGCGGCAAAAGCGCCTGCCTGGCAAGTGCAAGGTCGTGAGTTCGGTTCCCGGTACCGGAGAAAAAAC
>NW_004955458.1:1060319-1073310 GCF_000276665.1 Chinchilla lanigera | reverse complement strand
CAGCGGCAAAAGCGCCTGCCTGGCAAGTGCAAGGTCGTGAGTTCGGTTCCCGGTACCGGAGAAAAAACAAAAAAAAAAAAAAAAAAAAAAAAAAAAAAACCAAATAATCCAGAAAACCTATAATCATTCTTCTGGGGATAACCCAAGATAAGCCCAGAGTTGCCATGCCTCTGAAACTACTCTAAAGGAGGTTAGGTAATAACCTCACAAGACCCCATTCCCAACTTGGGTAAAGGTGTTCTCTTCAGTAAGCCCAGCTTCCTATCATATGCCACATATTACTCTGGTACAGTCAAAAGGGGTCCCTGCCAAAAGCGTCTCTCAGCCATTCTCCTACCATGACTGAGAAAAACAGGTCCTAGAACCTAGCCATTTTCCATTGCTAAGAATCCACAAAGCTCAAATTATCCTGAGGCTGCTTCAAGCCAAACAAGGAACTAAAGACAAAAATATTTTTTACCTAAAGTGCTCCAAAAGATAGTTGTACCATTCCACACAGTGGTGGTAAAAAAAAAAGACTTTGGAGACAGACAAAATTCCATGAGCAAGGAGCTTATCCTCTCTGAGCTTCAGTTCCTCATCTATAGAAAGGGAGTAATACTACCTATTCCATGAAACTCTTACAGAATTAACTAAGCAAAATCATTCTCTCAGGCCTATTTAGAATTGGATAAGTAGACAATGAAATGGGGAACACAGTCGCCAAAGAATCCCATGTTCCTATGCCACTCCCTTTCCAAAACTGAGTTAATTCTCAGTGAAGTGAACCCAGAAGGCTAAGGCTATGCCTTAGGAAGGACCCAAGAAGATAACCCACACTGAGGCTGGGGTAGACTTCAGACGTAACAGCGATCCACACTACCTCCTCAAGGATCAGCAATTACATGACAAGCCCACAAAATATCTGGATTAAATAACTGACAAGAAAGAATGGTAAGTGCATATTGCTCTGTAGGTCCAAGGAGCTCTTTGCCCTTAATCCATTTATGTTCCTGTTACCGTCATCCCAGCCCCACCTATTTACAATGGGTCAGGAAGCAACTACCCCTTAGGCCACCTGTGTCAGTATCCAATTCTCCCTGAGTCTCTCCTGATGCCTAACTACCATGGCTTTGCTATGCCCAATGCCTTCTCCCTTGTGGATCTTCCCACCTCTTCTTCACAGGTGAAGCAGGTTGGGGGGAAAAAGAGAGCAATTGTAAATAAGAATGAAAGACAGCAAGAACTGAGCAAACAGTGAGGGGAGGGGGTTAAGAGGACCGGAGGTGGTGACGGAAGAGGTTGCAGGGCAAGAATTTAAAACTAAGCATGAAAGAGTGAAGTGAATGAATATGCAGAACATTCTTCTCCACTCTTCAGCAGTTGAAGAAAGAAAAAGGCCAGAACAGAAGGAAAAACAGGTAAAGAGAAGAGGAATGGGGAAATAGGCAGACAGGATTTCTGCAGGAAAGAAGGAAATATGTTTAGGTCCCAACGCAGATGCTGCTTTAGGTTTGTAGATCCTTTCAGGGAAACGACCTGTGACTTCAAGAAGTTCCCCTTACTGGGATGGGTCCTAGGAATATCTGCTCAAGTGTAACTTAACAACATAAATTTATGATATGGAAGAAAGGATTGGGGGAGTTATTAGCAGTCTGGCATTTTGGAAGGTGATTGAAAAATGGTAAAGTGAAAAGTAAAGCAGTAGAATATGACTTCTAAGAAAATTTCCTGCTTTCTCTCTTTCTCTCTCTCTTGCATCCTCTGATTCAAAGAACCCAGAGAAGATAACTGTACTCTCTTTCCTCCTCTACACCAATCCTCTCCTCCTCCCCATAGCATCTCTGAACACAGATTCTTGGGAAAATCTGACATGTTCACCACACTAATGGCAACCCTGCCACCAGAACTCGCCCTGACCTACCGCAAACTAAGTATCTCATTCTACCTGCCTAAAAAGGGAACGAGTAACACTGCCACCTATGGAGGGACAGGCCCCAGAAAATATTTGGTGGCGAACCTATGGTACACGTGCTTCAGCAGACTGTTTGTATCACTGGCAGCTCTAAAAGGTTCGCCATCCCTGAACTAGAACATAGGTATATCCCGACATTACTAAATCTGTCCCCTAAGTCTGGGGTCCCTGGGTCCAAGCGTCAGCTTGACCATTCTCTTTTAGCTCATTCCTCCCTTTCCTCTTTTAAGCAAAAGTCTTTTCTGTTCTACCTCATTTACCTTGCACCCACGGCATAAAGTTCCTTACCAGCTTCAAAAGCAATTTTTCGCTCATAAGCTCAGATTCTATCCCTAGCACAGATGAAAGAGGGTATCTGACTATTCCTGTATGTTCCTAGCTTTAGGTATAGCAAGTAGCCCAGCTTAGACAAGAACTCGACTGTTTGACTTCAAAGGCTAAATAAATAACATTTCTGTAAAGTATCTGTCCATCTCTGACGATCAGAAGAACTCTATTCTGGATATGCCTTAGCAGCTACAAGAAATTATGGTTCTTTCTCTCCCAATAAGTATTTCTTCAATATCTTCGAAGGATGGGTTTGGACCCTGGGAGCAAAGAGATAGGGTTTATCTTGAAGCAGGGAAATAGAACAGCCTCTGTCCTTATTCAAGACATCACTTGCAGAGAAGCTGGTCTTGATGGAGTCAGGGAAGGATGGAGGGAACTAAGGACGACTTCAGTTTGAGAACCTTGCACTAACAAGTAAGATCTTCTCAACAGTCCGCAGTGACCCTCCGCACGTGCAAAGCGGTCAAGTCCTTTGTGAGAAGAGCCTGAGTCACCTGAGCTCCTGAGAAGCTGCCTGAGCCAGTAACCAAAGTGTGTTATTCTAACAGGAAGTAGGGGCTGGGAATGTCACCAATCCTCTGCAAGAGATATGAACAAATGCTACCAACATTTGTGGCAGGAAGACAGGGACAGGAAAGTACTCAAAAGAAGCCCGTGGTAAGGAAAGAATTATCTGAGGCTGCAGGGAAACCACCAGATGGCATTCTTATTCTCACAACCCTTGTCTCCAAACTTATAGTGGGGATCGAGGAAAGACCAAGGAGGCTCACTAAAGTCATACAAGGGACATTCTCCCCAGAAGCCCAAAGGCTGTGGTCAGCTACCCCAAGAAATGCAGAACCCAGAGCCTACCAAGACCAAGACAGGAGGGAAAAAAGAAAAAGAACCCTCTGTGGCAGCAATTTGCCTCTGTCTTTTTCTACCTCTGTCTCCATCTCTTCCTCGGCTTCTCACATCCTCGGGCATTATTTCAGAGGACTCTACCTTGATCTGTCTCCAAGTCTGTAGCAAGATCAAAGCTCTTAACACCTGTTTTGCTTGCTAACTCCAAGAGGGGGGAGGGTCCATCCTGAGGCAAGGGGAGGGCCCTCCCCCTCTTCCCAAAGTAGAGGGGAGGTTGGGAGGTTGGACCAGTGAAGGAACCAAAGTAAGGTTGCGTTGGCAAAATTGCCCCCTGGTGGAAAGGCTGTTACTCTTAGTCAATTATTGGGGTTTTTTGTTGTTGTTTTTGTTGTTGCTGTTGCTACTCAGGTTACAGACCGAATTAACTCAATAATAGTAGGGTAGATATATTCCCATGACCAAAAGGCTTTTCCCAACCTACTTATCTAAAGAAGTTTCCCTATTAGTCTCTACATAAAACTATTTTATTCCGATATCTGTCACAACTTGTAATTATTTGAACACTTGTTTCCCTGCTGACTGGCAGTTTCCCACTAGAAAAAAACTCTATATATGAACAAAAGAAAGAATAAATAAAGTATGAGGAAACAAACTTAGCAGTGAGATTTTAAAATTTTCCAGATCATATGATATATATACCTGGAAGTACCATTTCCAGATTTTATTAACAATAATATTCATAATGTTCCTCTTCCCAAATCTGTATCCACACTTTTACTTATATATGTTTACCACTTATTAAATTTAATTAACAATTCTTTAGCTGTCTATTAAGCACTGTGTAGAGAATATAAAAATACATAGGACATAATCTCTATACTCCAGAAGCATACAGCTGAGTAAGAAAAAAAGGGAAGACGTAAAACTACAACCGAAGGCCTCATGTAGCAAGATTACCACTAGCGAATGAATAGAGGAGTTCAAAGAAAAGAAATGGCTTCTGTGCTGAGGTTGTTCAGGAAGTCTCAGGAAAATGGTAGCACTTAAGATGAGCCATGATGCTTATGTGGGATTTTCGTAGTCAGAGATAGGGAAGAGGAAATTCCAAGGAGAAGACGCAGCTAGTGAAAGGATTTCTTGACTTTGAACATCACTTGACCTTGAACTTCTGTTCACTATTAGAGACTGAAATGCAAAACCCAGTTAAATTCGAGATAAAACGACAGAAGCCTGGGGCTTTGGTTAGGAAACAGAAGAATCCAGACCTAGGTCTGAGTTAAGGTTCCATCTGTCCCCACTGCTTTTCTCTCTGGTATCATTTCAGGAATAGACAAGGTTCAGACAGGACAGGATGCCCATTATGCCTCCATCTATATGTCTCTCCTCTTCCCTCTCCCCCCACTGAGTTCTTTATTAACAATGAAATGATTTCTTCATCTCATTACTGAGAAAAGCACCAAGCACAGAAGAACATATGCTACACAAATTAAGCCACATAATTTGCATACCTGGGGAAAGGGAGAAACTCCTCCTCTCTTCATTCTCCACAGTCAATTTTCCTTGATCTTCCAACACCATATGTCAATAAATATCTATATTTCCTCCTGCCCTGGACAGGAGATGTTGTTAAATGTCAAATGTAAAGTAAAGTTTGTCATAAAAATCCCTCATAAAAAAAAATCTCCCAACAACCAGCATTGGAAGATGGAGGAGGGGAATCCTTTGTTGTGTTTGCCTCTTGCTAATGTTCACGTTACTCAGTCTCCTGCATCTCAATCTTTTTGTGAAGTTTCCTGAAGACGTAAACAGAGATATTTAGCTCCTCTTACTACCCTTGCTTCAGTGATAGTTCAGTCTGAAGTTTTTAATGAGGCGGAACCATTATTTGAACGACAAGTTTCTCACAATCTCAACTCTAGATTTCCTACTTAGTATAATTTTAAATCTCCTCTGTGTGGGATGGCCAAAGTGTACCATCCCAATGTGAGACAAAAAGAAAAAGTAAATGGCATGGTCTATCTGAGTGCCTTCCATCAAGGGGTCCCAGGACAGCGCAGGTGGTTATGTGCATGACATGCATATAAGGGCAATTCGGGTAGTAGGCTAGAAAGTAAAGGACAGGACGGCATTGCCTGGCAGCTGCTGTTTCTCTTTCTCTGCAAACCTCCTCTGATTATAGCAGATTTATGGGGGCCCCAAAGCAGCCCAGCATCTTGGCCATAAACTTCCCAGAAAGAAAACTCATTGAGGTTCCCTTGAGAGGTGATGAAAAATAAATATCAGGGTTTGGTACAAACACATCAGCCAGGACCAAGGGTGGAAGCTGGCCAGTTCCTTATAGCTGGTTTAACTCATTCAGGATTTGTACACACACCATACACAAAAAGTCTAACAAATATACTCATGTTTATAGACTTGCTGACATAAGTATACTCCACTCCTGGATGCACTTATCCAGTCAAAGGCAAACACATATCTATATAGAATGCACACACACAGCCTTCAGGGAGTTGCTTTATACCCAGCCTCACCTCCTTCCCAAACTACTGGCTACAGGATGGGCACAGAGAAGGAAAATGAGGGAATGTCTGTGAATGAATAAGTTTGTATGTGTCCCAAATGTGTACCCGACTACATTTCAGAAAGCAAAGAGAAACTGTTCTTTCATTACGCACAGTTTGAATTACCCACTGTCTTGATTACCTCTAAACGCACCATCAGGTTTCAGTGGTCCTCTGTCTGTTACTAAGCTGCTAATGCATGCAGAGTATACTCCAAGGTTAGCGGCATAAGCTGTGCTCAAACTTGGTGTAAATGCTGGTGTCACTTCTTACTTTGCCCAAGTGACTCTTTGAACCTTAGTTTCAACTTCTATAACATGGGATAACAATACTTACCAGATAGAACTGTGTATTACATTAATAATTATGTAACGCTCTTAAAACAGTGTACAGGTCATGGTATATATTCAACAACTAGTAGCCATTATTGTCCTCATTATATTAGGCATTGGAGATATAAAGAAGTAGTGAATGCGAAATATCCTCTTCTCTTAGTTCTAAAAATCTCATTGATGAGACAGACAGATACAGGGAGAGCGAAAGGCCATGGAAATCTAAAAACTGTTGTTTGAGGCCTAACATGCAGCTTATTCCACCAAATACAATTGGCTTTTTTTTTTTTTTTTTTTTTTTTTCAGTGCTAGGGCTCAAACCCAGGGCTTCAAGCACTCTACCACTGCAGTACAACCCTGGCCCATGTTTTGAAATTTTGGGCAAATGTTGTAATGCTTTGATGGGACTGTTGTTTTCTTCTATCATTCATTGTCCCTGTACCCTGCCACTTTAAATACATCACATTCCCACCTAATCTTTCATTAAGGAGCTAACAGAATAATCTTTGGAAAGAGGAAGATTTTGAGAGTTCATGTTTTGTTTTTTTGTCTTTCTTGAGACAGGGTCTCGCTATGCAGTTCAGGCTGGACTTGAGCTTACTTTGTAGCCCAGGCTGGTCTCGAACTTGCAACAATCCTCCTGCCTCAGCCTCCTGAGTGCTGGGATTACAGAAGTGCGCCACCATGCCTGGCTTTGAGAGTTCATTTTGCACACTTCTCTATTTCTGGGCTGGGGCCTTCCTGAGGCATTCAGACCAAACTGAGACACATGTGTGCATGGCCAGAGAGAATCTTCATCATCTCCTTCAACCCTTACCTCAGAAAGTTCTCCTGGCATTCAATTTCAATCCATTTCCCTTTAACATTGACTTTTTGTCACCACTCATAATTCCTGTGAATAAAGTATACAAACCCATCAAAAGCTAAAGGAAAGTTCTCACCTGGAACCTTTTTTCCATTGATTATGCCTCCAGGTCTCTGAAATTCTATGCCTTATGTACTTCCTTTGCCACTAACCTATTAAAAATCATCAGAAGATCCTTTACAAAGCATTAACTTGGCCCCTGCCCATGCATAAACCCTCATCCAGTCATCTGGTCACTCCTTCAATCCTTTGAAAGATGAAAATATTCTCATTGCCATTATAGATAGTTAAGAACTCCTACTTCAATCCCTCCACCCCCATAGCCTCCTCAATTAATATCATTAGGATCATCAAATTGTCACTCATTTGCTTAAGGGACAGTACAACCCTGAGGCAGGGGCCTGACTGATCTGACCTCCCCAGTCCCTTTCAGTCCTTCCCTGTGAAGTAGAGGGAGCAAGACTGGCAGCAATCCCAACCTATGCAACACTTGCCCCAGGGGAGCCCCTCAGGATCAGGCTGACTTCAGCGTGGGCGCAGCAGGCGTTCTCCTAAAGTGGGCAGAGTGCCAAACCATGGTGACTGGCATGGGAAGCCTGGAGACAGGGAGATGAGCCAGTGCCCACACCTCTCCCTGCTCCCCAAAGTCAGTTTTCCCAGCCTGGGCCCCTTTTCTTGTGCTCCCAGTTTCAGAATTCTCAGATCCTTCCTATTTCTCTCCACGGCGTCATCGTCCAAGGTCAGACACCTATCACTGAAAAACGCCTCCCAAACATGAAAGAATGTAAAACTCACTGGCAGAGCTTGATAAAAATATGGATTCCGATTCAGTAGTCTGCGTTGGGACCTAAGGTCCTGCATTTCTAACAAGTTTTCACATGACGCCTGTGCTACTAGCCCACGGATCACAGTTTGAAGAGCACGGATCTAAATGATTATAGCAGTTTCTATAACAGTCTCCCAGGAAGAGTCCATCTATCCAATTCCATCTGTCTATCTATCCTCCAGATAGCAATGAGAATCATATCTCATACCTTCCTGACTCTGAAATCTCCCTCCATGGCACAATACACAATACAAACCTAGCTCATAAATTCCACTTCAAATGTGAACAAGTGCGTCCCTCACAAGACTCTCATTCTTTCATGATTCCAAGGATTCATGTAGCCTAGAATTACTGTCCCATATCTTTCCTGATCTGCCTATCCCTCTTTTATTTCCCAAATTGCTCCACAGGTATCCTCCTCCAGGAAGCAACTCTTGACAAATATCTCTTTCTCGGTTTCTACTCGTACCTTCCCCTTCCAAAGTAACAAGTTTCAGTCTCTATCTCTTTACCACTTCTTCAGTCCCGGGGTTTCTCTCCATCTGGGGTGTGAATTCTCATCCCAAAGAATCTTAGACGTCCTCACAAGGTTTTGGTCCCAGTCTCCCAAAAAGACATCTAAAGAAGTTGGCAAGTTTATGGGTAATCCTGCCTCTAGCAGTTTCCCTGCTGTCACCTGCTCCTTTGCGGAATATTTCAGAAATTCCACAAATAAGAGAGTAGCGTCCCATTTCTCTTTCCCTGGAGCATGTCCTGTATTTAAACACAAAAGAAAAACACTGGCCCTTCTATGCCAAAGCATAAAACTGTGACTGCTTTAGAAAAGATGCCTAATGTGCCCACGCTGGAGCCAGTCTAGTTTCACAGATTCCTTGGAGCCAGCTACAGTGGGTTGGGCCTTCTATCAATTTCACGACCTCTTGCCCTTCCTGGAATTGCATAGGCATACACAGAGGAGGACCAAGGGACACTGTTCCAGGCATTCTCCTGCCCCAGGGGTGTCTTGCCCTCGTTGCTGTGAATGAACATCACTGTTCTCACAGCTGGAGGAGGAGATCTAGAGGAGGGAGAGAACCTAGTGTTTAGGTTCTTAGAATCTGAACAAGATTCTACTAGGATGGAATGAATGAGATAGTCCTCAAGAGTCAAGCAGAGCCAAAGAAAGGCAAAATGAGAAAGAGCAGCTGGGCACCATTCTAGGGGCTAGAAGGACGCAGAGAGAGGCTGTTCATCAAGGAAGTCTCCTACAAGACAGCTTTAAAATAAAAGGAGTGAGGGGCTGGGGATTTAGCTCAGCGGCAAAGCGCCTGCCTGGCAAGCACAAGGTCGTGAGTTCGGTTCCCGGTACCAGAGAAAAACTAAAAAACTAAAAAAAATAAAAAATAAAAAAATAAAAGGAGTGAGACAGCCTTAGTGTGAAAGGAAGGAAAATCTTTCATACCAAGGAAAGGTACATGGCTCCATTCAATGAAGTAGGTATGTACCAAGTGTTCATTATGCACCTGGCACCTAGCTGTGGGGAGAGCAATAAACAAAATACACAAAATAAAGGAAATAAAAAGACAGAAAGCTGTGGTATTTTATAAGCTTTGGATTTGCCTATCCCTCTTTTATTTGGTCCCTGGACCACAAGCCTCCACATCACTTGGTAACTTGTCACAAACGTAAATTATGGCCCTGCCCAGACCTACTGAATGTGAAACGCTGGTGGTGGGGGCTCAGCAACCCGTGTTTTCAGAAGGCCTCCAGGGGTTGCTGATGCACACTAGGATTTGAGACCTACTGAGAAGAGAGTACTCCTCCTAACCTCTCTCTGCTCCCTCTCACTCACCAGGACTTCTGAGCAGCCAAGCTTGCTATGCCAGGTTTTTATTTTGGTTTTGCTTTTACTTTTGTTTGCAGAGCCTGCCTGCCCACAGGACACGTGCATTCCAACATGCTCATCCATGACCAAATCCTAACAGGAATCCACCCTGGCCCTGCGGTAGAAGGCCGGAGAGGGTTCGGCAGACCCATGATTGAGAGGAAAGAATGTAGTCATGCCTAATAGCAAACCAATGTGGCCATAGATCTAAAGTTGATGATTAAATGATCTATCTCTCTGTCTCCTCTATTTTGATTATCTGTTGGCTCCAAACATTGGGGAAGGACACAGTGCTATTTATTGTACCCTGAAAACTCCAACATTGGGTTTTAGTGAAAAGCTGACAGGTTATAATGCAAACTGCTTGCGTAGAGAAACATAGCTGAGAGTAAGAAGGCAGGAGAACCAGAGGAACACTTAAACTAAATAAAGCCTTAGAAATCGTCCATTCTAACTGCTCATGTTAAAGAGAAAGAAGCAAGGCGCTGAAGGATTTGATTACTCAAGGTCACATTTTTAGTTGGCAGCAGAGACAAGACTAAAACCCGGGATACTTGCCTCTCAGCTGTGCACTTTTTGGGTGGGCCAAAGCAGACAGCAGAACTTTAAGGCCCATGAATGCAGCCATTGCCTAGTAGAAGAATCAACTCCATGGATTTTCAGTACAGTCGGTGGGTGGAAAGCCAGCATTACGTGCTCATAGGAAAACTCTGGCTCCAATCCACTGTCCATGTAGCTCTTTCACACTGCCAAGTCTCAAGCTACACAGCCTACTCTGTGAACTCTGAACACTGCTTCACTTTCCTGTATTCCCCCTAGGGCTATTCACTGTGCCTAGAACCCACTGGCCGCCCCACCACCCCCTGTGTGGTGAAATCTTCTCTATTCTTAAAGAGAGTCAACTGTAATGCTATTCTCCACAGTCTTCTCTGATTCCACTGATCAGCCCTCACCACTCTGCCAGCCAAAAGGGATCAACCTCCACTCTGAATTCCCATGGCACTTTACTTGTCTATTACGTGTGCTACTTTTCACTTTCTACTTTGGGTCACACCTATGCCTTGGGTATGTTTTACTAGAACATAACCTCCTTAAAGGCATGGGCCACATTTTATCTCATTTGTACTCTCGCTCCATAATGCCTAGAATGTGGTACACAGTAAATATTTACTGAACCCATTATTCAACCAACCAGCCCAAGCTCAGAAGTCACATGTCACAGAACATGTCACCTGTTGCAGCCCAAACATCACAGACACCGACACCAAAGGATGTCATAGAAAATGCAACCCCACTTTCCCCCTGCAAAAGCTCCAAATACCTCCCAACATTCTGCTTTTTTACGCACCACATGACATAATCCCATTTGGGTTCGCCTAACTCATGTAGCTTCATGTACTAATTAAGCTGTAAGACACAACAGGGCATGAATTTATTATGCAATAATTCACACGCGGGATGTTTGCGCAGTGCTTGGGCGTGAGTTATGACACATTAATTCACGGCCTAGAGGGCCTCATTGCAATTACAGAACCATTTTTTAAATATCATCTGAGCTTAAAATACAAATATTGGTCCTCCCAGTCTTAAAACCTTTAGCCCCAAAATGCAGCCAGCCTCTCTGCTTCTCTTTCTGCATTATTCTTATGCAGTGAGCGGTATGAATGCCAAAGCATGGACACGCCAGTCCTTCAGTGGAATCACCTAGGACCACGGGGGCATTGTGAAAAGAAAGGAAGAGAAGTGGGCAGAGACTTTCTACCTGCAAGAAAGAGAGAACTGGCTTTTGGATCAGGAGACACTGGAGAAACAGGTCCAGCAGCCCACTAAAGGCCCGTTACTAAGGAAAGAGAAGGGCTAGAAAGGATTTTTGTGAATTCTGAATGTAGTATGCCTCACTCAACCAGGCAAAATTCACTACCATTTTTATGTCCAGTTAGGAGATTGTGATGAGTAGGGAGAGAAGAAATGTTACTTGCTCGGTAACCCATAACCAAAACCAATCCCTGTCTCCTGTCTCCCTTGGGGTCTGGAAGAGAAGGTGAACTCACTTCTGCCGAGTGCTCGCCACACCATTCTCTATACACACCCTGGCCACCTGTGATGTCAGCTGTCAGCCGCCTGGAGAACCTTCCCTGCTCTGGGAGCTTGTATTAAAACACTCACTTATAACTCCCTATTAATTTTTCACGAGGAGTTATTTTTAACTTGCTCAAACCATTGTCTGAAGATGCCAAATATATTTTCTTAATGAACGAGCCCGGCGTGTGGTTCCTCCTTCCTCTACTCCCCTGCTGCTATTCAAATGGTTCCCTCCTCACAGGGAGCAAAGCTCTGGATGAACAATTCACAGCAATGCCCCGGAAACAAGAGTAGTGGAGAGCAGAGAAAAATAAAGCAGGAAGCCCACACTTTCCTCCCTACTCAGGATTTGATTTTGAGAGAATCTGAGGAAATGAAAACAGGCTTTGGAAAACAGAAAGAGCAAGTCAAAATTTAAAAGTTCTTGGGTGGAACCTATGCTTAGCATGCACAAGGTTCTGAGTTCAATCCCCAGTACCCCACAAAATGTTTAAACCCCTCTCTGTACATTATCCAAAGAGACCCAAGTATTATTGGGTCAGGCCTTCCATCTAGATTTATTTGCCATTCACCTCTTCCAATATTACTTACTGGAAAGCAAACAAGATAGGGTCAGTTCTTAACTCATGAACTTTTTCTAATCTATAAATCTGAATGAGTTGCTCTCCCACTTAAAATCTTTCATGATTTCCCTTTGCCCTCAGGATAAAGCCTAAATTCCTTAGTATGGCCCTGCCAGATTTCATCACAATCTGACCTATACTTATTCCTCCAGCTCCATCCTCTCTCCATGTCATGCTCCCACCATACAATCCCGGCTTTGCCCTGCTCCCTGCCTCTTGGCCCCTTTTACTGAGTTAATTCTTCCTTATCTTTCTGATCTCAATTTAGGAATTTTCTCTGGATTAGGTGCCTTCCTGGGTGCTCTCACAGCACCTGTACTTACCCCCACTTGCCATAAAGTACTGACACTCCAGGGGCTGGGGATCTAGCTCAGTACCACAAGTGCCTGCCTGGCAAGCTCAAGGTCCTGAGTTCTATTCCTGATACAAAAATAAATAAATGAATAAAAAAAGTACTGAGATTCCAGTCCAGCTGTCTGTCTCCTTCACTAGACTATGAGTTAGGGGCTCAAAAAACATTTATTGAACAAATGTACAGAGAAGAGTAAACCTGAAAGAGCAGCCAGGCATGGTGGCGCACACCTGTAATCCCAGCACTCGGGAGGCTGAAGCAAGAGGATCATTGCAAGTTCAAGGCCAGCCTGGGCTACAAAGTGAGCTTAAGACCAGCCTGAACTGCATAGTGAGACCCTGTCTCAAAAAGACAAAAAA
>NW_004955458.1:1046592-1060219 GCF_000276665.1 Chinchilla lanigera | reverse complement strand
AAAAAAAAAAAAAAAAAAAAAAAAAAAAAAAGAAAAGAAAAAAACCTGAAAGAGTAGGAGCCAGAATTTCTATCTACTTGACTGTGAGATATGTACTTTGTAGCCAAGCAACCTTTATAAATCTGACTCAGGTAAATATATAAATGGTATTACATTCCTTGTAGAAGACAATCAAAATGAAAAGTGTGACAGGAAAACCAACTGTGATAAAACCTTGACCGCAGATAATTCATGGCATGTATAAGCCACACGTAAGTGATAAAGAATTGTTTGCCTTATTTTAGACAGACACATCAGGCTGCCTCGGGCTGCAGGGAATCACCTCATCCCCAGTTGGAGGAGCCTTGCTTTTTTTTAAGGCATGATGCTCAGCCCCTTAATTTTGATAGGGGAGCCCCGAAACTAGAAGTTGTTACTTGGGGTGTGGGCTCATAAGTAAAGGGACCTGATAAATATTTTTAAACTTCATATCTTCATTCTCTGATGATTCTTTAACAAGTAGCCCCTTACTTCCCATGGCCACTGTAAACCATCCTGGCAAGGAATGGTCCGAAATTGAAGAGGGAAGAGATTTCAAAACTTTCCATTACAGAAAAGTTTAGTCACAGTTTTTACAGGAAAGTTTTTACACAGATTTAATCATCTAAAATAAGAGCTCTGCAGAGAGACTATGTGGGTTCAAATCTTAGTTCAACCACCTCATAGCTGGGTGACTCTGGACAAATTATAAGGGGTGATCAAAATATATGGTGAATGTTTAAATTTTAAAACTTACTACAGGGGCTGGGGACTTAGCTCAGCGGCAAAAGTGCCTGCCTGGCAAGCGCAAGGTCGTGAGTTCGGTTCCCAGTACTGGTGAAAAAATCAAAAAATAAAAAAATAAAAAAATAAAAATAAATAAAACTTACTACAGTAGAAGACCCATTGTCAAGAACAATAGGATAGGTGTGTTTGAAATGAGAGAAAGTATTTTGAAGGGGGTTAATGGCAATGTGCCTTTTATTGTCTATAATAAATTTTTAAATTTAAATATTTACCATATTTTTAGTCATTCTTCATTGATCAAATGTTTATGGAAATTTCTGCCAAATAAAAACATTACAATGTGTCCTCATCCACCTTATTCACCAGATCTGGCTCCATAGGACTTCTGGCTCTTTCCAAAGTCGAAAACGACCATTAAAGGTAAATATTTTGAGTGGATACAGAACAAGGAGGCAGCCACAACAGTGCAGCCAAAGACACTCACGGAAGAGGACTTCTGTAACTGCTTCAGCAAGTGGAAGGAATGACGGGGTAAGTGTGTTTGAAGATAGAGGAAGTATTTTGAGGAGGATTAATGGCAATATGTCTTTTATTGTAATAACTTATTTTTAATATAAATGGCCGCACTCATACTTAACCTCCGTGTGCTTTAATTTCCACAAGTGTAAAATGGGAGTAAAAGTAAATACCTCATAAGGTATTCTAAGATTAAGTGCAATAATGCATATAAAGTATTTAGTGCAGTGTCAGGCAAATCAAATAAAATTAATACAACCTATTATTTAAATTCTGATCCAAAGCTCCCCAACTTTGAACATCAGTTCAGTCTTTTAAATATCTAGCTTCCAAATCTGTCGCTGAAACTTGAGCCTGCTAGCTTCATGGGAAAATAAAAATTATTTTATTTCATACAATTTACCTTGAAAGTCTAAGGACTCTAGACATCTTCATACATGCTAAGTGCTAAAAGCATCAGGGGGTTCTAGGTCCCCCTGAAAAGTGCAATGCTCAAATGTAGTAATAATAATAGTAACTGACATTTGTTGAACATTTCCTATGTGTACTATGCACAGTATTTACCTGTATTTCCTAATAGCCCTAAAAGAGGTCGTATTGTTTCCTCCATTTTACATATTAGGAATCAGAGCTTTAGATAAGCTAAGAACCTATGAAAAGTTAACACAGATAGTAAACAATGCAGCCAGGATTTGAATGGTAGGAAAACTGAAGGTGAACTACTATGTCACACTGCCCCTTCCATGCAGCTATGTGAGGACTGTGGGCTGAGCAGGCTGTCCTTCAATACCCTAATTTCTTTCTTTTTGTTTTTAACATCCTAATTCCTAAATCAGGCTAATGTTGACAGGGAGGCCAAAGTTCCCTTTAGTGGCTCCTTGAATCTCAAGAATTCCATGCAACCAGCCCTAAAATGAGGAAATAATTACAAAAGGAAGATAGTATGAACAGCAATAATAATAATATCTTTACCTATGAACACCTCATTTTATTTATGGAAGAGGTATTACTGGATTGCCTCTTCACAAAAAGCATAGAATATTGAGTCAAAATTTCTGGAATTAAACTGGGCATGGTGGCACACGCCTGTAATCCCAGCACTTGGGAGGCTGAGGCAGGAGGATTGCTGCAAATTTGAGGCCATCCCCAGCTACAAAGTGAGTACAAGGCCAGCCTGAACTGCACAGTGAAACCCTGTCTTTAAAAAAAGCTAAAAAAATTGGGGCTGGGGATTTAGCTCAGCGGCACAGCGGCTGCCTGGCAAGTGCAAGGTCGTGAGTTCAATTCCTGGTACCGGGGTAAAAAAAAATTTCTGGGTTTGAGCACTAGTTCTCCCACTTAACTATATAAATTTAGATAGCTCACTTAACCTATCATTTTCCTTTCCCATAAGCTAGAAATAATAATACTTGCCTTATTAGGTCAATATCATAATTGAATGAGAAAATTAAAAACTGTCACACACTGCTGGGGAATAAAACTGGGCCTACCATTCTGAGGTAGAATCTTAGAGGAACTAAGGATTACACACTCTTGAATCCGGTAATCCCACTCCTACGTGTATACTCCAGGGAAACCTCCTGGGTGCATAAACAGATCCACATAAGGGAATTCATCACAGCACTGTTTTGGTAGGAAGGAGGTGAAGGCAATCCAAGTGTGAATTATGCATGTAAAACCCTCTATATATGCACAGGAGTCAGAAATAATAATGTAGACTAACATACAGCAGTGTGAGTCGCTCTCAGAAACAATATCAAATGGAAAAAGTGAAAGCAGGATGAATACACACAATGACTTTTATGTGTCTGTTTTAAAACAACCCAGCTAAAATAGCACAGGGTATTTTCAAGACTCCAGATACATATATCTCTAAAATGTGCATCAGACCCTATCATCCCTCTGCTCAAAACCTTCCCCTGGTTTCTTTCCCTATTCAAGGTATAAGCTAAAACTACATGTTTACAACAGTCCACAAGGGCTCACATTCTTTGCCACTGACCCAGCTACCTCTCGGGCTTCTCTTTGTGTTTTCTCGCTCCTTTATTCCAGCTACTGCCCTTGAGCCGTTCTCACCTCCTAACCTAGAGAGAGATCCTGTCTGAGGGCCTTTGTCCTTGCTGTACTATACAGGAACCACTCTTACCCCACACGCTACATGACTCCTTGACCTGCCCACATTCAGCGCAAAGAGCCCTGTTCAGTATGACCCTCCTTGGCCCCTTGTATGAAATTGCAGTCTACTCACAACGCAATGTGTCCCCGGCCTTGCTTGTCTATTTCTATAGCACTTTCCGCTATTTAACACATTTTACTCATTTACTTGCACATGATTTGTCCCAGTCCACTAGAAGGTAGGCAACAGGAAGGCAGCATCTGTTTTACTGTGTAGTTCACTCAGGCATCTCTAGCACTTCCAACTGTGCCTAACACCTCGTAGGCACCACGTATTTGTCAAGTAGATGAGCATGTCTAACTAAACACAAAGAGGATGGGTTGGAAGAGCCCTTCCTAAAGCAGATGCCTCTGGTCAAGAGGGGGAAATGAGAATGGAAGGGAAGGATGAAAGGGAAAAATAGAATGGACTGAAAAGAAGTCTTATATGAGCTCACGATGTCAGTGTGCCATGAACTGAGCTTGGTGATTAACTCAATTTTGTGCACTTGAGCTTTAGCTAAGTGAGATGCCTGTTCCCTCAACTTTGATACGAAGGATGGTCGTTGGTCCTTCCCACTTTTGGTGAAGGTGTCTGACATGCCCTACAGAGGAAGGATGAAGGCAACAGGGAGGCAACCTGGAGAACCAAACATATGAGCATTGAATAATCATAGTTTGTGACTCAGACAGAAGCAGACAGAACAAACAGAGGTGCAGACTTACAGAGGAAAAGGCAAACCCATGATGGGGAATCCCAGGAAACTCTAACTGCAGCCCAGTATGTAACAAGAAAGAGGAACATCTTCCACTACCGTAACACTCAGGAACATCCCTGTTCTGTACAATCATCAGCAATTATCCCGGGCGGTTGACATTCAGTCTAGATTCTTCAGCCAAGCTGTCAGAGTCCCTCCCTAGTTCCATCTACCCTTACCCACCAGCCCATCGCCTCCTTCCTCACTCAGTCCTGGAGCCCTGCAACTCTGCTCCTTGCTTCTCACTCTCCCTTCAGGGGAAGGACAAGCCTTCAGCCCACGTACACTGCGCTCCTTTCTACCCAGTCTTAACCTCCAGCGCTTCTCAGCCCTGTTCTACAGCCTCCCCACCACCACTTGTAGAGGCCTTTCCTAAACCTTCCTGGCCAATTTCCCATCTCTAACCTCTTCCCCAATCTACCAGCTGGCCCTGATGCTCAGCTGAAACTAGTTTCCCTGTCTCATGTGTCCTGGGTGTGTCCCTTAAATTTTTTTATAGTCTAAAAGCTTCCAGAGTGCAAGGCCGGGATCCATGTATCTCTTCCATTTGACTTCCACACTGCCGCCACTAATCCTTGCCCCCCAGGACATGGACCCTCTCACAATGGTACCAAGCAACCAAAACAAGACAGAGAAAATAAATACATAGACTGACTATTGGATCAGGGGATCCCTAGAAATAAGAATTTTTAAGAGAGAAATGGTCAGGCAGAAGTGGAAAGAGGAGACAAACATGCACAATCTTCTGTGTAAAGAGCATTTCCTGAGGATATTTCCTAAGGAGAGCCCTGAATCTGCGAGTCTTAGTTTAATTAGGAAAGTCTCTCCGTAAGGAGGTGCTTGGCCAGAGGAGGTGCTTAAAGAAATGCAGAGAAAGGCCAGAGAAGGAGAAGCCAGATCGCACGAATTCCATAATGCCCCCGGCTCCCTTCCACCCTCCTCCTCCTCTTGTTTCTCAGTCTCTAAGCTCTTTCCAAACTCCAAAACAAAAGTTCCATCCCAAGTAGCCAAGAAGAGCTCATGTCAAATCCAACAATCCACCCACTAAATTGCAGGCTGTCTTGCTTTTCCAGCCAACCCCACCCACTCTCCTTTGTCCTGGAGGTCACTGTGTTCATTTCTCTGGCTTTAAGAAGGGCACTGCCCTCACTCCGGACCTTTCCTTTTCCAAACACTTTTCCAGGAAAGTGAGTTCCCCTGAGCGTTAATCCTGTCAATCAAAAAGTCTGGCCTAGTGACTTCTATTGAATAGCTTCAAGAATAGTTTGGATACAAGTTACTTTGCTCAAAATTTGATCAAGGCTTGGGAGAAGAAGGCTAATGAGGCTGTTAATTACTTATTTCAGATCTCAAGGTTTCAGAGAAATGGACTTTAAACACAGGATCTCCAGAGGTTGGATCATCCCTTTGCATTCAAGTATAGTTCCTTTCATGATTCAAATTGTATAAGCTCTCTCCCTACAGTTTCCATAGCATGAGAACTCTGGAGTCAATCAAACTAGAGTCCCCCTAACAAGTGTAAAGTTTTCCGAATGTCTGAGCTTCCCTAGCGATCTCACAGCCCTGACTCAAGCAACCTCTCAACAATGGGGAGGCGGGGGTGACATTCAGAAACACAAGAGTAGCGGCTTTGAGTTCAGGGTGAGAGCTTTCAATAATAACAGTGGTGTATGTAGTTTACCAACACTTTCAAATTGGATTAAATGCAAAAAAAAATAAGAAAAGGTACATCATGCAAAAGCTGACATGAAAACTGGATCTGAGCTGTGTATCTAAGGTCTGGAAGTCATCAGTTTACAAAGCCAAATGAAAACGGAAACTTCTCGTTTTCTCTTTCGTGCACCTTCTCTAGAAGTCTGTGGTTCATCACAGTCACTCATTCATTTATTTAGTCAATGTTTACCGGTCCCCAACTACTCAGCCCAGGGCACACAGCAATAAAAAACAAACACACCCCAAAAAGAGTCCCTCCGCTCAAGCTATCCTCATTTTAGCGGGAGGAAGCAGAACCTAAACAAATAAGGAATGGGAATATACACTGTGTAGATGGTGACCTGGAAAAGTAAAGCAAGAAGACGTCAGGATGTGCTCAGGGTGGGAGGTGAGATTTTAAAGTGGGTCGCCCAAGGAGGCCTCAGAGAAAAGATGGCATTTCCCCAAAGCCAGAAGCAGGCGTGGGAACATGCAGATCCCTATGAAGAGCAAGTGTAAAGACTCTAGCATGTGCGTGTGTGTGTGTTTTAGTGTAGTAAAATATATGTTGCATAAAATTTATTTTAACTATTTTCAAGTATGGCATTTCATCACATTGTTGTTCAACCATTACCACCACCCGTATCCAGAACCTTTACAGCTTCTCCCAACTCAAATCCTGTAACCACTATCACTGATTCCCATGTCTTCCTTCCCTAGCCCTCAAAAACCACCACGCTGCCACCTGCCTTTATGAATTTGACTATCCTAGGTACCCCGTATAAGCGGAACCATACAATGTTTGTCCTTTTTGTGACTGGCTTATTTCACTTAGCATAATGTCTTCAGTGTTCGTTCATGTTGTAGCATGTATCAGAATTTCCTTCCTTTTAAGGCAGAATAATATTCCACCTTCTAGACACATATCAATTTTTTTAACCCATTCATCCGCCAATAGACACTTGGGTTGTTTTCATCATTGAGGTATCATAAATTCTATTGCTATGAACATGGGTTTAGACTATCTTTTGAAGTCCTTGCTTGTATTTCTTCTGCGTTTATGACCAGAAGTAGAATTCATCCAGTAAGTCTATGTTTAATTTTTTCTGAGAAATCTCCATGCTGTTTTCCATAGTAGCTCTGCCATTTTACTTTTCCACCGACAGTATATGAGCATTCCTACTTCTTTACATTCTCATCGACACTTGCTATTTTCTTTTTAATAATAGCCATCCCAGTGGGCCTGAGTGCTACCAGGTCATTTTGGACTGGTACAGACTAAGAGAAGGAGGAAAAATAGAGGATGAGGTCAAAGTCAAATCAGGAGACCAAATCATTTTTGTAGGGCCTTGGAGTCACTGTAAAGACTTCAGCTTTTGCTGGGTATGATGGCACATGCCTGTAATCCCAGCACTCAAGAGGCTAAGGCAGGAGGATCACCATGAGTTCAAGGCTATCCTGGGCTACATAAGGGAGTTCAAGGCCACCCTGCACTACATAGTGAAACCCTGTCTGAAAAAAAAAAAAAAAAACCTTCAGCTTTTATTTTGGGTATCATGGAAACCCTAGATAAAGTACTAAGTTCTTTATGAGAGTCACTGGTTTTCATGTTCTTTGAATAAATGTATGATTCTCAAACTAAACACAAGACCTGCTCCAGAGTTTGAAAACACAGTTCAGCAGCGTGCTCATCAGATGTCCAGTGATTCTGACAACAAAATAAGAGTGAAATAAGCTGAGGCATTCTTCCACCTGCTTCCCTCTCTAGATCCCAAAACAGAGATGCCATATCCCCCACCCACGGGAGATTAACATGATGGATTATGTTCATCGAAGTTCTTCACTTTATGGATGATTTTAGCCAAGATTCATTCACTTAAAGATCAGACAAAAGTCATCTTTGTTTCGTTTCTACTTTTGGGTTTATCTTCCTGTTACTGGGCATAATTAATGCTGATATGGAGATAAACAGCTGGGATTTTTTTCTCCAGAAGCTGGTGAAATTAAAGACTGCAAAGATAGGGGTAGGCAGGCTCTCAGAAAAGGGGCAGGAGCAGAGTGAATCAGGCACTCACAACCCTTGCAAAATTAAATAGATGAATTCAGTCCCAAGCCCCAGATGCCTCAGGAAGGACTGTCAGAAATGTCTGAGATGATCAGAGCCAGGGAGAGAAAGGGCCCCAAAGGGAAGCCTGAAAACACATTTTTGAGAGGCAGAGAGTACCTCTCATAACCTCACTTCCCCCAGGCGACAGGGATGAAAGCTTCTACATCAAAATGAGAAGTCCAAGGAGTTATAGATTTTCTCAACAATAAATAATCTGGAGAGAATGGCCGCCCAAGCACCGTTTATAAATGTTAGAAAATACACACTTGTGTGTGGTGGTGGGAGGGAGATGGAGGGTAGAGAGGAGGAGAATTAGGGGATTGTCCCCTCTGGAAAAGGAGGAGGGACAGAAATCAGTTTTCACTATGGCAATCTTAGGACTCAAACGGGGGCGAGGGGAGGGAAATACGGTAAAATTTAGAAACCTACATGACTAATTTCTCTCAGCGAGAAAACAAACTACGTACTCCCAGGACCTCGGTGCTGTTCCACTTTCTATCACAGGACCACCTTATTCATCTTCCTGTCTCTTCCCGGTGTGATCCCCACCGCCGCCGCCACCACCCGGGGTAGGTAGAGACTCCACAGCACCCCTCACACAGGCATCCCCACCACGGAGTCCCTTCTCTGTGGTCTCATTAGGAAGTTGAGTTACCCTTTAATACCCAAAGTCTTATAGTAAAAACGGGACTCGGATAACAGAAAAGGTTGTTCTTCTCCTTGGGTAGAAAAATAATGGGCCTAAATGACAAAGTGTTAGGTCCTAAACTCATTCAATAAATAGTAAGTACCTTCATATGCTGGTCATTGTACATGGAGCACGACAGGGAAGGAAGAGACATTGTTCCTACCTACATGGAACTCAGTCCTGTGTGTGTGTGTGTGTGTGTATGTGACCCTGCATGCAAGGCAAGAATTCTACCACTGAGCTACATCCCCAGCCATCACAGTCTTTTAAAATGTCCTTGATGTAATAATCAAAAGTGCACAGCTTGAATTTGATATGAAAATAATCAGTCAGACTCAGACCCAGTGATCTCTGTACACTGACTATACACCTCACCTGGGCTCTTCAAATCTGTGGATATCATGAACAGGCTAAGGAAGTATTCTAGCTTAGAGGATAATAGATATGACAACAAAATGCAGCGTGTAACCTTGGATTGTACCCAGGCCAGCAAAAAATATTTTACTATTAAAAATATTATTGTAGGGGCTAGGGGTTTAGCTCAGCGGCACAGCACCTGCCTGGCAAGCGCAAGGTTGTGAGTTTGATTCCCGGTACCGGAAAAAAAATACCCAAACAAGTGAAAAATAAAAAATAAAAATATTATTGTAAGCTGGGGATGTAGCTCAGTGGTAGAATACTTGTCTAGCAAGCACTAAGGCCCTGGGTTCAATACCGAGCACTGGAAAAAAATTCAAAAATTAAAAAAAGTATTGTATAATTAGTAAAATTTGCATACGGACTATAAAATACACACATAAAACATGTAAATGTGTCAAAATATTAGTAATTGGTTGGTTCTGGTGAAAGATTTTTTTTTTTTTTGTCTTTTTGAGACAGGGTCTCACTGTGCAGCTCAGGCTGGCCTTGAGCTCACTTTGTAACCCAGGCTAGTCTCAAACTTGCAATGATCCTCCTGCCTCAGCCTCCCGAGTGCTGGGATTACAGGCGTGCACCACCATGCCCAGCCTTCTGGTGAAAAATAATTGGGTGGAAATTATGTATACTATTCTGGTGACTTTTCTGTAGGTTTGATATTTTTCAAACTAAAAGATTAGGAGGAAAACAGGAATGTTCTATAATAAAAGGAATTAATTTTCTTCCCTGAATGATTATTACACATAAGCTTTCCACCATGATTTGGTCGGAATGAAATCCCACCCAGAATGATCTAGCCCCAAATTAGAAACTTTAGATCAGAAGGGTAGGTGGGACAAGCGAACTCCTTTGTCTTTGATTTACAACCAAAATTGTCAGCAAGTAAAAATGCCTGGAAAGAAACCACAACCTTGGCTCATGTTAGTATGGTTATAAAAAGTACATAATGTTATTGTCATTTTGTACGACTGACACAAATTAATAAATCAGGGCCCTAGACTTGAACACTAAGAAGCACTGGGGAAGATGTATAGGGCTGGAGGAAGACAAAAATGATATCCACAAGTAAGGGCACCACGTGTATGTAGAAGAATTACAGATACACGGGGAAAAGGGTGCACAGGAACCAGAATTTGTTGAGCTGCAAGCAACATGCATATGTTATTTCATTTAACCCCTATAACAATTATATTAGTCCATTTATTACTGATAATGAGATACCTGAGGCAGGTTAACCTTACAAAGAAAAGAGGTTTATTTAGCTCACAGTTCTGGACAGTGAAAGTCCAAACAGCATAGGGCTGACTCTAGTGCTGGCCTTCTTATTGGCTGAGTCCAAGATGGTACAGGGCAACATGGGCAAGAGACAGGGAGCTCATGTGTTCTCTTCTTGTCTCTCTCCCTCTGATAAAACTACTAGTTTTCAACCATGAGGCTCCGCTCTGGTGATCTTATCTAATCTTAATCATCTCCCAAAGCCCTACCTCTAAACATCATAGACAGATTAAGTTTCCACTCTCTTAATACCTCACAGTAGAGATTAAATTTTAGTATGTGAACCCTTAGGGGCACACTCAAATCCTATCCCAGCCATAGCAACAAGCCCATGAGATGAGTATTGATTATTATTATCATTAGAACTATTCTTCCATGTTACAGATTTTTAAAGGTTAAATAATTTTCTCAGTAAAAACAAGAGCTGAAATTTGAACTTGGTACTTTGTAATTTCAACTATTCTGTCTATTACTTGCTTCCCCAAAGAATAAAAAAACCCAAGGGTAAGGCTGTTAAAGGAGTATTTGAACCAGGTTCTACCTGGTTCCCAAGTCACCCACGACCAATGTCCTCCTCTCCCTCCCAAATAAATACAGATGTTAAGGCTAGACATATGGAGATCACCTAATCTAAAAGTTCCATCTAAACCATTTCCTACAAAAGCTGTAATCAAATTTAGTGCCAAAAAGTCTCCAGATAATTCATTTTAGATGCCAAGAAAGAAGATTCCAGAGCATTCTTACAGTATTCCAATAGTTCCCAGACATGAATGTAAGTCTAATTATAATTTCTTTGCCTGTGATTTCATTCTATCTTTTCTTTTTGGCTTGGTTTTTTTTTTTTAGTGGAAATACAGGATAACAGATCTCCAGACCCCAAGTATAAGTAACTTCCTGAGCCCCCATCAGTCTATCCCAAATCTTTTCTAATCATTATTTTATTCTCAAGAAGGAAAAAAAAAAGATCTTCAGTGAAGGTTAGGAAATGCTAGAGGAGGAAATGAAACATTGATTTTCAATGGCCAAACAAAGTCAGAGGGATGAGGAGCAGACATTTTTAAAAATGATAGCCCAATGGCAGGAAAATGGTTGTAATTTCTCTGACAACCTAAATACCTCCAGATTTGGCCTGCTCCAACCTCAGCAGTTACCCAAGGCTTCCAGATGCTGCAGCATACACCGTTAGGAAACATCTGTCACAAAAAACAGCTACAACTTGGACAAAGGAGAGTAGGAAGGCAGACGGTGCCAGTTTAATGAGGATGGTTTAACAAAACATCTTTAAGCTTCCTAATTCACTCGGCCATTTGCTCTTCAGACTTGGCTGTCAGTCAAGAGGAGACTGGAGGGAATGTTTACCACAGAGCAGCGTTCTCCTTCTTAGCCCTAACCCAGAAGAGCACATTACCCAAGAAATGTCAACTGTCAGTCTCCCTAAAACATGATTAATCCCATTTCAGAGCTAAAAAGTCACAGTGATGCTGGGGGAAAAGACTTGAGCTACATGAGGCGGATCATTCTGGTTAGTTGTTTTTAACAATCAGAGACCTGACTTACTAGAATATAAAAAATGGATAATAGTATCTCCTACTGTGTCCCATGTCTATGCCCAGCTGTGGGCGCTCAACATCTGCGTCATTCTTGTGCTCATTAATCCTTCATGAGAACAGACGCTAAGGGACATCAGGCATCAACACTGACCTCCCCGCCTTCTATGTTGAGATTCACACTGACCTCCCCGCCTTCTATGTTGAGATTTTCTCTTTTTTTAAAGACAGTCATTTATTAATGACTAGGGACTCAAGATAAGGGTGTTGCGAACATGCCACCAGTGTAGGACAATCTACAGATGAGATTTTTTAAAAAATCATCTTTCCATTCAAATTTCTAAAGGAAGGATGCCCCAGCTATGACTACAGAAAAAAAGATTTGACAAAAGCATCCCCTAGGTCTATGCTTTTAAGCACGTATATTGCATGTAAATTTGGATTAAGCCTAAGAAATCTTAACTGAAATCATTGGCTTCAGATATCTGAGGTTCGCTCTCCCAGCCCAGATCTCAATCCGACCAACACAAAGCACTCGTGCTTCGCACCCTGTTCCCACTGGAAGTCTGTGTGGAAGGTTCCTACGGTTTGTAGATATCATCTGACCTCCTGCTGTAGTCACTGAACCACACCCTCTTGGCCTCTAAAATCGGTGACTCTAAGCAAGGAGATACTCTCTGAGCCCACTCAGATTTACCCTAGCTGCCATCAGAAAGTGCAGCCTGCCCTCCCTGGAAGCGCCTTACGCCCTAAATCACAACATCCTGATTGCTGCATTGCAGCAGATAACTGAAGTGTGAGCGCCCTCTACCCTCCTTCTGGAAAATGACACTTTCTTCAAGGCTTTACACACACACACACACACACACACACACACACACACACTACTTCTCCCAACCAGACTTGCAACTTCCTGCTCTGTGAAATCCAAACTTAGAAAATTGTATTTCCAATGCCATCCTTTTTATGTCCATTGACTGTGACTGAATTGACAACACAGAGTTTTATTTCTTTCATTGCTATATTTAATTTGGAAAAACAAGTCACTTAATGCTTTAGCATTACTCAGTGTGATACCATGAAATAACTAAATTTAAATGTATAAGAAGGATGAGTCTTCCACAATTAAATTCTTAAATATTGTTTAGAACGGGATGTTATCTGCTTTGGAAGGATAGGGAAGAACCCATGAACCACCTTTCTATTATAAACTCCTAGAGAAGAGAATTTTCTATGTTCACTACTATTTGTCCCATACCACCCCTAATAAATTCACAGAATAATTCTGTTTAATATGGGATGTGTCTACAGAGAAAAACAGGATGAGCCGAGCCCTATATGTTTCAGTATTTTTCTCAAGAAGATAACACTAAATGCTAGGCTCAAACTTTTTTTTTTTTTTTTTGAGACAGGGTCTTGCTACTCAGTTCAGGCTGGCCTTGAGCTCACTTTGCAGCTGAGGCTGGTCTCGAACTCACAAGAATCCTCCTGCCTCAGCCTCCCAAGTGCTGGGATTACAGGCATGTGCCACCACACCCAGCTTGGGCTCAAAGTATGAAAAAATAAGATTTCACATACATAAAGCCCTGGCTTTGATTCATAGCAATCATGTTTAAAATAAGTATAGCCAGATGTGGTAATGCACTCCTTTAATCCCAATACTCAGGAGGCTGAGGCAGGAGGATTGTTGTGAGTTCGAGACCAGCCT
>NW_004955458.1:1044344-1046399 GCF_000276665.1 Chinchilla lanigera | reverse complement strand
CAAAAATAAATAAATAAATAGATAGATAAACAAAATAAGTATAAATGAACAAAAAAGAAAATTTCAAACTAGAAAATTCTCTTTGGAAAATTGTTCTCTTTAGGAAGGCATTAAATTAAATCCACATCCCCCTCAATCAGTAATATTGCTACCATCACAACAAAACCACCATACTCTGTTTTATACATAAACTAAAACAAATGGAGGCAAATAGAGAACTCCCCTCTCTTGGACCTCAGGATTAAGGGCATTACATGGACACTTCCTTCCCCCTCAAAATAAGTAAAAGAATGGATAGAAATGGAGATCATCATGTTAATTATACTAAGGCAGACTCAGAAAGATGTTTCATGTGTTTTTCTCTAATATGTAGGATTTAGGAGGAAAAAATTAAAAAGAAGACATGATAGTATAAAGGAGACTAGGACACAAGAGAAAAGGGATGGGGGAGGGTAGATATGAGCAAAATATGTTAAATGCATGTATGAAAATGCCACAAAAACTAATACTTTGTAAATGTAATTTTAATTTAATATTAAAATAAGCAAAAGATATCTAAATGCTGCACTGGAACGGATAGTTCTAAGTCAGAAATGAACAGGAAGGTAACTGTATCAGAGTCAAGGACATTTCAAGATTCCAGAAAATGTCACAATGGACAGAAGACTGGTAAAGGCTTCATTTTCCATTGTTGCTAGACTGGGGAGAATCTCCCATGCACCTCGGGCCAGCCTGAGAGAGCTGCATGGAAGGGGGAGGAACTGCCCCATAAGAGCATTTTATCTAACTGCTTCCCTGAGAAGCATCCATTGAAGCTACACCTCCATGATGATGTGGAGTTTGGAATATGATCCAACCATCAGAAGCTCACTTGGGTCTTCCTTCCCTCCACGCCGCCCACCAAACAAAAGAGAACAGAACAAATACCACATAAACTTTAAACCTGTAAATCCTGTTTGCCCAGCCATACAGATCCAGTCAAACATTTGCTACAGATACTACTACAGATCTAGACTCTAACATATAATGCTTCTCTGTCTTGCTATGTGTAGAAAAGGAAAAGAATCAGAAGGAAACCATTTCAATAGTAATAAGTGTGTTAGCTCTCCCAGGGGAGAGAGAAGTAAAGCTCAGATAGCCTCCTTGAAAGTTAGAAGGCTAAAGTAACCAAATTCAGTTCACACTAACAAAAATAAATATCCAAGCCTATCTCCCAGAGGGCTTCTAAGAATGACCCCACCAAACTGACTGCTTACCAGACATCTTTCCCCCACCGAGGAACTTACTTTTCACTGTATTTCTGTTCAAACGTTCCTTGGGAGAATACTTTGTCTCCCAATCTGAAAAAAAACTACTCAGGGTAGAAACTGTTTACGTTCTCCCACTGGGGCTAGAAATCATAATTCTGCCAATAAATATTACCAGCTGCAACCAAGTCTCCACTTCAAAAGCTATGGCAGCCCCCAGAGTGCCAGCTCATTAGAAATGCCAAGAGGAAACGCAGGCACTTCCCACAACTCACATACCCACCTTCAACCCCAGCACCACACCTTCAAACTCCCATTCGAGCCAGGCAGAGGTTGAACAGCAAGTTGGTGAAAACCCATTCCAGTGTAGGCCAAAACACTCCAATTGGGTGGATGGACATTAAAATGATGTAGACAAAATATACCCAGATACCAGCCAAAATTCATCTCAATAGACCAAAACAGTTTTTGATTCCCTCCCTCCATATGTATGGCATCCCTGCCTCATGTGAAGACTACAGATTCACTAGGTTATGTATACTCCATATTATCTAGGGTCATTCTGGAATGGCTGTGAAAGCTGGATTTTCTGAGTTTCTCTGGGATAACTTTAGAGAGAAGAGTCAAATCCAAATTTCTTCATTCGTGACTTGGCACATTCACAGGTTTAGTTTCAGCAGGAATTCAAGTTTGGAAATTCTTTTTTTTTTTTTTTTTTTGTAAGTTTGGAAATTCTTAACATTTCTATCACACCAAAAAAGATGGTCTTCTTGAAAAATCAGAACAGCCTAGGCTTCTATTTCTAGAG
>NW_004955458.1:1040554-1043512 GCF_000276665.1 Chinchilla lanigera | reverse complement strand
GATCTCCAGTGGTCTCCTTTGCATCCAGGGCATGGCCCATGGGGCCTCTTAGGGCAGTTCCTCTTGAGGTGGCCTGGCTTTTAACAGTGGTAGCCGATGAATGCAGTTGTCGAGTTCTTCTTGGAGCCCGGGGAATCAGACCTGGGATCTAGAATTAGATTTTCTAAACAGGAATCAGGAGAACTAGGAAAATCCAGAAAGGGTGGGAAAGAGAAGGGATTAGAAAGGTAATGTGATAGTTTGATACCAACAATAGAAATTGATCGCTTCCATGATTCTCTACGGCCTTCTTCTCAGCCCAGCATTTTATTAATCCAAAACTCCTCTAAAACCTTAAGAGAAAGCAGTAGCGGTGAATGAACCTGCCTATCTGCCTTACTTTCCAATCTACTGTAACACAATATGGCCTTTGTCTACAATGGACTTTGCCTCACACTCACTTTTTCCAAGAAACAGCCTTGGTTCTGTTCCTTCCCCCAAACTCCTTCACTTTCGTTTAAGCACGGAATGTAGAAATCCATCCAGTAGTCCCATCTGTCGTCATAGCCTGTCTCTACTTTCAGAGCAGCAGTTATGAGTGATCAGAGCCTACGGCCCCTTCTTCTGTGTCCTTCCTCCCAAGGGCCATGGTAATGCACTGTACACAGGTAGTTCAGGAAATGCCAACCATCTCTCTGGTTATTTTCTTCATATCCTTATTTATCTTTCTTTGTTCCCATGAAAGTAGCTGTCTATCCCTCCTTCTTTTTAGCTTCTCTCGCCAGACTTTGCTTGGTTCCCCCTCACAGCCATATATAGCTGCTCCATATCTCCACCATCTCTCTTGGAAAGTAAATTTGTTTTATTTTGTTGTAGGAAAAACACCAGATCATGTGGATGAAAAGAAGGTTGTATCATTCTCATCGTCCTGAGTTCTTATCCAAATATAGGTCAGTATGACTTCTCTAACCAAGGCCCACCTGCTTCACTGCTACCTCATGCATTGTAGTCTACAACCAATGGCTTGTGGCACCACACTTTTTAGGGGGTACTCCTTATCTTCCTTCCCCAATTCTTTCTAAGCCCTAGCCTTGTGACTCCTTCAATAATAAAAGAAAATGTATAAACAAAAAAGAATCAAAAATCATTTCTATTAACATATAGGATATAATTTTTAAGGAAATTAGGACTTCCACATGATTTTGCTGAAACTAAGGTTAAAACACTCTCTCTTCTAGAAGCATACACCAGATGTTAAACTGATAATGGAGAGAAGCTTCCCAAGACCTGCTGGAGAGTAAGAGAAAGTCAATCTAGAATTAAACCCTTGCATATAGACAATAAAACAGGTGTCAGGCAAAATAGGTGTTGGCCAGGCTTCTGGTGTTGCCCAAACTGTATATGTGTGGAGTGGAAAGCAGTTTAGAACTCCAACAGCCGTGGAAATTAAAGAATTTGAAGTATGTCTTGTCATAGCAACCAACTACCACTTGGAGACCCCAGGGCCCCAGTACTATTTCAGGCTTCTCCTCCAAGCCTTCATCAGTCAATAAATATGCCTATCATGTACATAAAACTGATAGACTCAAGGGGAGAGAATAGAACCATTGAGTTTCAAGGTTTACTTAGCACAGGCTTATTTGTGATGTAGTTGGGTTTTTATTGTTCATTGTTTATTCTATTTGTTTGTTTTTGTGTTTGTTTCAAAACTGTGGATTGAACCCAGGAGTGCTCTACCACTGAGCTGCATTACCAGCTGTTTTTATCTATTTATTTTTATATTTCATTTGTTGGTTTGCTGAAACATGGTTGTACTATATATTTCAGGTTCATCTCTAACTCCAGGTGATCCTCCTGTCTCAGCCTCCTGAGTGCTGGGATTACAGGTGTCTAGCTCTCATCTGTGATATAGTTAGAACCTGAGATAAGCTCTAATACAGCATTTTAAAGGCCATTAGGCAGGTACACCCTAGTGGAACTTAATAATCTTTCTTCCCACAGCCTTAACAAGCCTACAATCCCACTGCTTTTTATACATTACTTAAGAAAGGTAGGAAAACTACCTTAAGCAACTGTGAAAATGCATATCTAGCTCTTTAAACACCAGGGAAGAAGATCTTCAAATTCCCCTTGCATTACTGTAGACCTCCTATCAAACTGGGACTGATATTCTGACAAAACACTCAAGAGGCAGTAGACCCAGGTGGGAAAATCTTCAGTCAAAGGACATATCTAAGCATACTATTGTGCTGGGCCCTGCAGCAAAGACAAAATGAATAAAGCAAGCTTTGCACCAGGCTAGAAAGGAATGACCAAGGAGAAAACCATGACAAAAAGGGGGAAAGATGCTAGAGGAGAAAGGGTAAGGAATAATCTCCCTAACCGAGATTTTCCCAAGACCAGGTTTGCTTGGAAAGAGACAGAACCAAGGCTGAATAGCAAGAGTCCATGGGAAAAAATAAATGCAGATCAGCAGGTTTCCGGTTTGGAGTCACGTGGGTAACAGGCTCCAAATCACTCTGGCTCCAGCAAACCTAGCAGCACTCCCTAAGCCACAGACCTTTAATCTGCACTCCAATCTAGAGCAGCACCCCAGGACCAAGGAATACTCTGTTCAAATCCCTCAGGAACTCTACTGTCAGCACTGCACCAGGCCCTCCTCTTGCCATGCCCTGACTCAGGTACCTTACCAACTTCATAACCACAAGAAATCACTCACTAACCCACCGTGTTTTCTATGTCAGAGGAGGGAGATCTGAGCAAAATGGGGGCTCTCTTTGGAAATGTGCCTTAAGGAAAAGGAGGGAAAGTGTGAAGGAGGAAAGTTGGAGGTATACAGTGGGGAAGTATTGGGCCCTGTCTGAGTGAAGCGGTAGAATGGGTGCTTGCACAGAGCTCAGTTGGAGACTGAGCAGCAGGAAGTGGATTAGAAATAAGTAGATGAGGGGCTGGGGATTTAGCTCAGCGGCAAAAGCGCCT
>NW_004955458.1:1022838-1040454 GCF_000276665.1 Chinchilla lanigera | reverse complement strand
AAAAAAAAAAAAAAAAAAAAAAAAAAAAAAAAAAAAAAAAAAAGAAATAAGTAGATGAGCCGGGCATGGTGGCGCACGCCTGTAACCCCAGCACTTGGGAGGCTGAGGCAAGAGAATCGTTGTGAGTTCAAGACCAGCCTGGTCTACAAAGTGAGTTCAGGCCAGTCTGAACTGCATAGTGAGACCCTGTCTCAAAAAGACCGAAAAAAAAGAAAAAAACAGAAATAAGTAGATGTTCCAAGGGAGCCCAAGGAGCACCTGATTGGCTGGAGGAGGGACTGGAAGGGTGGAGCTTTGCTGGTGACAATTGGCCAAGGAGTCCCTAAACCAAATTTTTAAAACTCCACTCAGATGCCCTTTACACAAGGACAGAAGCAACCAGCCTCTTAATCTTTTCCAAAATGTTTCCACTAGGTTCCTCTACCAACATTACCTTCCCCTTCCCTTCCGCTCCCCTCCCCTCCCCCTCCCCTTCTCCTTCCTCGTACCAATGCTTCCCATCAGCACAGAGATACAACTGAAAGAGAAATGGCTTAGGCTTCACTGTGTTGATGTCCAAGACAGCCATTCAGCATTCACACCACAAGCTATGGGAACACTCCTTGAGCACCGTGGTGGAGGAAACCAAGAGGAAAAGGATACAGTCCGTGTCCAGGAGCTTCCTGCTGACTAGACTGCAGACATCCAAAAAGTAAGGCTTCAAGACCCTGAAACACAAGACCATGCGAAGGTATCTCCTCCCCGGAGTGTTAATCTTCAAACAGTAGCTCAAGAAGCCAAGAGGAAGAGGCCCTGTCACCTTTAATGCACAGTGCTGCTAATCCTTGACCCTAAATTGGGTGCTAGAAAGAAGGGAGCGGAGGTGGGAAGGAAGGGAGGAGAGGAGAGGCAGGGCCCTGGAGACTTTCAGTCTATACTAAAGAGGACTGAATTTAGAGCAGACAAAATCACTTCAGAACTCAAAAAGCCCCTCCAGCTAGGAAAACCTAAAAATCAGAGTGACCCCGCCCTCCCCTCCCACTTCTGTTAGACGTGGACCAAGGCCATCAGCTGAGCACCTCCTTGGTGCAAGACACTACGCAGGGCAGTGGCTGACTGGCCCCACTCCGGGTGACAGAGCGAAAGCTCCCAGAGGCACAGCAGACCGGCAGGCATTGGAAGGATGGCTGCAAGGACAGAACAGAGGGGAGGGACATCTGGGTGTTTGATTTATGTCTGTTCCAGCAGTCCTAGGCTGTCTTCGCTTGCCTCGAGCTGGGATTTTCCCAGATGTGCACTACTCAAAGGGAAGGGGGGCGGGCACGGGGAGGGTCTCCGTGTCCTTGCATCTGGGCCCAAGAGCAGCCCCTTCCCTTTCTCCCTGCTCTGCTCACTGCCTGCTGGGTAGAGGGTGGGAGACTGGGGGGAAATGCCAGGGGCCCCAGATAATCAGCAGGTAATGAAAAGAACTGGCTTGGGGCTGGGAAAACGCAGAGGAGACAGAGCTGGGGCCATAAATCTCTCAGGGAGAGGGGGTACAGAACGGGGGGGGGGCTGACAATTGGAGCCCATCCAGGTGATTTCACATGAAGTATCTGAAGCCTGAGGGGTGGGAGCTGGGTGACAAGAGGCAGACAGCGGTGCGAACCAGAGACGCGGCAGAGGTAAAGAGACAAGGATAAGAGAAACAGAACAGAGAGACAAAGGCAAGGGAAGGGATGGAGGAGGCAGCCAAAGCTGAGGAGGGGTGTAGGTGGAGACAAAGCAGCACCCACGGTGAAACTCATAAAGATGTGATGGCAGGAGAGACCCTCAGAGACCGAGGGAGAAGCAGGAAGGGAGGGAGGGGAGGCCGAGGCCTAGAAAAACTCGGCCCAGAAAATATTTGGAGTCCAAGAGACAGACAGACAGACAGACAGACCCACAGTCAGACTTGCCTGACAAAGACGAAGGTGACAGAGGCAAAGAAGGAACAAAGAAAACAGGGATGCAGTGAAGGGGGAGGGAGCGAGACAAAGAGAAGGAGGCAAGTGCGGAGCAGGGGAGGGAGCGAGGCCAGGGAGGGGGATATATATTTTCTTTATGATCCTCTTCAATCTCACTCAGCTCGCTGCGGAGCCGGTTCCCCTCTCAGGTGCTGCTTGGCGGTGGATGTGCCCAGAAAGCTGATGGGGCGAAGCTGCTGCCACAGCTGCCCCCGAGATCACTCCTAGCACCAACCTGGGGTGGGGGGACTCAGGGACCCCCGCCCAGAGACGGCAACCTGACCTGCCTCCCTCTCCCCAGAGGCGGCAATCAACGCAAAGCTGAGCCCAGCCCTACATTTCTGAGGAGATGTAGCCTAGCACAACCTGGGCAAAGGGGAAAGAGAAGCAGAGGCGGGCACGTAGGGGGGAATGTGAGTTCTGAGGAGAGTGCTGGGGACAGAATTTGGCGGGGAATCACCGATAGAAGAGTGCAGAGTGTCAAGGCCTGGGGAGATGTCTGCATGTGAGATCTTAAGCAGCATGTAAAGTATAACAAAATCAGATACCAGCGACGGTCTATTACTCTGGGGTCAGCCATTTAGAGGCCTTCTGAGAAGTCTTGATAAATGCTTTGGAGCAACCCTCAGTAAGAGGCTCCCAGAAATATACAAATGATACCCACGAGAGAAGAAAGTGAGGCACAGAAGGGAGACCTTGAGACCAGTGCATCTGCAAGGACCTAGGTTGCAAGGAACCTATAGTGAGACAAGTTTCTGAACACCTGCGACTTGACATGGCCGTGTGGACACTGTCTTTCCCCTAGGCTTTCCTGGGCTGAGGAAGCAGCCGAGCTCTATGAATACTAACTCTCCCAGTTCTTCTCAGGGCCAGGGACAACCCTAAGAGTGTTAACTCTGGCAGTCTAAAGGGAATTCACCCCCATCTTCCCAGCAACCCACATTCAAATCCATGAGGCCAGATGTTGGGTTACAGCTAGAACTCAAAGAGTCTCCTTCGTAGCAGAGAGAATTTTTACCACAACTGGTTTGGATGCCCAGAGCTAAATTCAGAGACTTCAGGGCAACAACTTGGGTTACCTTCCTCTTCTTACACCCATCCCAAAGGGGTACAAATGGAAGGCCACTAGGGTACAGGGCCAAGGAGGACCCAATCACCAGGGTCTCTGACAACAACTGTAGGTCAGCACATCTGGAACAGGAACGTAGCTGGGTAGCCCAGGCTCCAGGAAAGCTGAAGGCTCCCCCAAGGCAGATCTAGGTCTCTTCCTTCACTGGGTCACTAACGTGGGAAAGGGGAAAGCTCTGCAATACCAGAGGGGACCGCTAGGGAGTGCTCGCCGGCAACCAGGTTCGGAGAGGCCGGAGCCGGTGACGCCAAGGAGACCGGAAGGCAATCGATCACAGTCGCCCTGGCAACCGCGCTGAGCTTGAGACAGACAGCACGTCGATAATGAAATCATCGTTAAATGACTTCAAGCCCTAATTAATAATCCAGGCCAACCGAGGCCATGCCTGACTGGGATCGGGGGAGGGGATGTCATTGTTGGGGGAGCACTGGAAGCTTCTGGACAATTAATCAATTAATCCACTCACTCAATAATTGGCTCCTTTGTCCTTTGCCCTGCCCCCTCCCCCACCTCCTCCACTTCTGACTGTGCAAAGGCTGAGATGCCGGGCTAACAGTGTCCAAGGGCCACAGCGCCTCTCCCTCGCCCCTCCTTTTTATCCTGAACCAGCTCAGAAGACCCCCGCCTAAGTAAGGACTTGCCTGCTCTTCCATAAAACTCAGCGGAGGGTGAATATGTCAGGACCTGGAGCTCCGGGCAACCACACACCTCCTCCTTTCCCCTACTCCTTACCCCACCTCCTCCCGTCCCATCCTCATTCCCAGCCCCAGGACCGCACGCACATCATTTACCTGTCACAGCCCACCCCGGCTGAGGAAAGAGCACTATACGTGTCATGGAGAAATGGCCTCCCGCAGGTGATGTGCCCTCTCCACGGCTTCTGTCTCCTCATCTGAAACCTGAGTTGTCCAACTGATTCCTAAGGTGCCTTCCTGTCCCCTCACCTATTGTTCTAAGGTTGTACCTGGATCCCCTCCCAGTCCTCTACTCAGCTTCCTTACTTCGGGGAGGTAAATCTCGGATTGCAAGGGGTGTCCGAGGAACTCGCCTTGAGACCTGGAGAAGGGGAGATGGCAGAAGACGCAGGGAGGGAAGCCTCCCGGCCCATCCCCCATCTGCCCAGTCGTGGTCATTGCCACCCACCTTGCTTATTGCTCTCCACAACCCCCAGCAGGAAATGAAAAAGGTACAGGAAATTGCACTTTAAATCCCCCAGCTCCTGGCTCTCTCCACCAAGCCGGGGAGTGGGGCAGGCTAACTTCACAGACAGGCTTTCTCTGTTTGCAATTAGTAAGACACTTAGGAGAAGGGGTTTCGCTCCCTCCCAAACTGCTAAGCATGTTACCGAAAAAAAAAGTGGTGCTGGGGAGAGCCTATCAGGTTTGGAGAGAAGGAACCAGAGGCTCTTGGGAAAAATAATGAGCCAGTGAGACACCTGGACTGAATAGGTAGGGGACAGCCTGTTTTCCTGGGTAAACCAATTTATAGCGCCCCCTGTAGTCAGAAGACATGGTGTGCAGCCACAGGCCGGGCTAGGGAGGGAGGATGGGGAAGCAACCCTCCACAGACATCCTGCAGAGAAGGGAGCAAAAGCTACCCTGGTAGACACTTAGGAGGTTAACAAAGTTCAGACTGTTCAGGGCTTACTTATAATTAAAGCCAGGACCTTCATCACTACATTTTCCCTCTGAGTTCTACCCTTTACTTCCCCCTCCTACACACACACACACACACACACACACACACACATACACACAGACACACACACACCCATCTTTTATAAAAGACACATAACCAGATCCCGGACTTTAGATAATACCTCCACTAAAGACATGGGCTTAATTTCAGCAAAAGAAATTTAGGGTCGACTTTATAAAGGATTTCCTTAGAGTTAGAGTTGCTAAATACAAATGAAAAATGTGACAGAATCTCCACCAACTCACATTCTCCATCACACACACACACACACACCCCAAACAGAAAAGGAAAACCCTCTCTCTCTTTGCCCTCTCAGCCTCCACCTGAAAGGGCAAAACAGTCTAAACATTTCCTAAACATTAGGAAAATTCCTCCTTAACCCTTAGCTCCCTGGCCAACAGACACTTCACTTGGGGTCATCTCCCCAAAACCTTCCCTCTCCTGTTTTATCTTACCCTCTCTGCACTTATCAGTATCCACTGTTTGCAATCACACAGTGAACCAAGTCCTGGAGGTAGCATAGGAGCCCAACAGCAGCAGAACATAGGAGGACCCCGCCCTCTGGGATGTGAGGAAGGAGATGCCTAAGACAAGGAATTGAAGCAGAGAATAAAAGAAAATAAAACATGTAAGTTAATCAAATGTAAGTAGATCCTTTAAAGCACTGAGGGGATGAAAGGAAAAGAGTATGAAAACAGGAGACTGAAAGTATGGCCGGGCATAGTGCCCACACCTGTAGTACCAGTTATTCAGGAAGCTGAGGCAGGAGGGTCACAAATCTAGGCCAGCCTGGGCAATCTGGCAAAAGCCTGTCTCAAATTTTAAAAATAAAAAGGGCTGGGAATATAGTTCAGTGGTAGAGTGCCCCTGGGTCCCATCCCTAGCACCAAAACAAAACAAAACAAAAAAAAAGGAGAGAGAAGCTGAGAGTAAATGGAGGTTAAAGACAGAGAGGGCACACAGGGCGTGGAGGAAGACAGCTGATGTCCCCAGCAGGCACGACAAGAAGACGCTAGAAAGATATCAAAGATGAGGATACAGCTGATTTTTAAATGCCTAATACATTTAGATTTATAAACCTTTTCAGCTGTACATAGTTCTTTTGCATAAATGTCACTTTATCCTTAATAGCAAACCACAGAACCAATACTAGTATTGTCATTTTATAGATAATAAAAGTATGACAGAGAGGTCAAGCAACTTGCCTCAGGTCATAGAATTGGTAACCAGCCAGGCTTGGAACCTACAGGTACAGAGAGAGTTTAGTCCCAGAGGTAGCCTGCCTCTTGACCTGCCTCGTGGCATATTCTGCCCGGAGACGTCTCTCTGTCAAGCTAGTTCTGTGAAATGGGGAAGTAGTATCTTAACTTCTCAAGTTGGAAGGCTAGAAAAGATAATTTATTAAAATTTTTAAGCTGTGAAAATGCATAGTTCAATCAATTTAAAAAATAAAGGGAATAGCCAGGAGAGAGGTCTCACAGCCTATCTATTACCCCACCCAGCCTCTACCGCCAGCTGCCCCTGCTTTTCCAGCCTGCTGACCCGCAGAGGCCTGCTCCCCACATTTCATAGCCTGAGCAGCTGTCTCCACCCAGCTATGGTTCACTAGCCCATGAAATCCCCACTCATCCATCCTCATACCGTACAAGGACTCCTCAGGGCCAGAGAAGTTATCTGGCTTCTCAGCATCTTGCCCATCCAGGAAGGGTCACTGTGGAGTTTCGACGGTGGGCCATTTTATATTGCTGCCCTGTAATTCCACTGCCATCCCAATCCCAGGGGTCCTCCAGGATGTCCCAGCCCAAGGTCTCTTCTGTGGTCCAGCTAACCTGTCCTCCCAAACCTGCCTCCTCCATCCCTCTGCCTCCCCAACACTCAGTCACACATATGCACACACACACGCACATGCCTTCCACAAGCTCCACGCTGGCCTTTCCCTATCCCAAGATAAATGCACATTACTGACAGCTTCTCCTCTCCAATTTGCTGCTCCCTACTCCCAGGAGTGCATAACGGTGTCCTTATCTCCTGGGAAGCCTCCTGGACTTTTTCCTTGACTTCCTCCATCCTCTATCCTTTAGTCATTCCCGTTCCTTGAATCTCACCAACTCCTGACTCAGTTCATAAGCTTTGCTAAGGAAGTGCCAGGACTCTGCCTGTCAGTCCGCTGGGAACAGCCTCGTCGTCGTAGTCATCAGCCCCCCAGCTCCTGCAGGGAAGCACCCCTAGCGCTCCCTCTGGGCCTCCCTTCAGCGCCCAGCAAAATGAGGAACTAAGGAAGGATTCAGGCAGGGTAGAATTCTGTGCACACGCTTTTCCCTGTACGGCTCAAGTGTCAAGGTGAGGGCAGCCGGAGAAGGGATCTCCTGCCCTAGTACTGCTTTGCTTTAGAATCCCAAAGCCCCTCCCCCGTGCATCTTGGGTGCATGGGGGGGGGAGGATGAGGGCTTTTGGTGCTAGGAGTCAGGTCCCTATCTAAATGTGAAGTGTTGGGGAGCTGCACCCCAGACCCATTGCATTTCCAAGAGTCCCATGACTGCATCTTTTCTAGCACAAGGCCTGTGCCGCTGAAGCAGAACTAACGCCGGATGGATTCTGGGCAGACCCCATAGTCCTGGGTTTTAACTTGCGCAGTCATGGCCGCACCTCAACCCTGGGAGGTACAAGGGCCAAAGCAAGAAGCCAGGCAGGACACAGCGCGGGAGTGCTGGCGGACGTGGAGGGCAGACAGCGACGCGGGTCGCACCGAGGCGGGTGCGGCGGGCTCGAGGGGAAAGTCCGCGCAGAAGTCTGAAAACGGGAGAGAAGGCGGGGAGAGACCCTGTGGGAGAGATACAGAGACTGCGGCAGAAGTGGAAACGGCGGCGAGAGGCAGGGGTGCGAGCAGGGGATGAAGTCTGCAGCAAAGAGAGGGAGAGAGAGAGCGCGCAGAGCCGGAGAGGAAGAAAATGGGAGAGCAACGCTAAAAGGAAAGCCAGCAGAAGAAAGAAACCCAGCCGCTCTGGTGTGGGCAGGGACCTTCCTCTCAAGGACACTGAGAAAGGCAGATGGATGGAGAAGTGGGGGAGCGGCGCAGCCCGCAGCCCCTGGTGTCAACGTGCTCGCCCAGGACGCCCCCGCCCGCGCCCTGCAGACCCCGGGCTTGCCCCGGGGCCCCACGCCGGGCCTCGGCCTCGGCCTCTGCCCCGGCCCCGGCCCCGGCCCCGGCCCTGTCCCGGTCCGGGCTCCGGGCCCAGCCCGTGCTCGACGCTGGCATGAAATTGGCTGCAGCCGTAATGAGTCCGCGCCGCGCGGAGGAGGCTGAGGGCCCGCCAGGGAGCCCTGCGCGCCTCGTTTAGCTTGTTTATTGTTCAGGCCTAATTAAAACGTTCCACCGCGCTGCGTTTACATCCGCCCCCCGCTAATGAATTCTCGGCCGCTGGGCGATTTCGGAAACTGCCGCGGGCCGGAAGGCGGGTGGGAGGTGGCTGGGCTGGGAAGGAGTGAAGGAGGAGACACCCTCCCGCACTCACACCCCTCCACAGCCAAAGGAGCAATTAGACATCAAGCAATTGGCTCCGAGATCCGAATGAGCGGTCCCAGACCCAGCGCCCCCAAATCCAGCAGGCTTTTGGGGGTCCTGGAAGGCAGGCCCGCAGGGCTGGGGGTGGGGCGCGGAGTGTCGAGCGCGCGTGCACCCTGCGCGCGAAGGCCTGTGTGCCAGAGAGGGTTGCGCGCTGCACCTGCTCGATGGAGCGCGACTGCGGAACAGGCCGAGCGCAGAGCTCTGTCTCTCTCCCTTTGGCTGTTTGTGCCCCTTTCTCCCCCGCAGGGGGAGTCTGCGCGGGGCTGACAATGTTTCTGATCTCTCTGGCTGTAGCCATTAGCAGCTTTACTGTGTGCCTCCTTGTCACGACCTCGACGAGGGCAGATGGAGCCAGTGGAAGGAGAGAGACAGACGGCGATGCTTGGGCAGCCAGGGCTCCCCGCTGGCCCCGCTGGTCCTGCAGACGCGAGCACGCATGTACACAACCCTCCAGCACTATCTCTCACACACACATGCACACACACACACACACACTCTACCCTCTGCTGCTTGTCGCCAAATAAAACATCCAAAAGGCAACGGAGATATCATCCACACATGACCACATGGAAACACACAAATGCACAAACATGCTCAGACACAGTCGCTTGCCAATGACACACAGATGGAAAGACAAGAGCCCAGGGCACCAAGCCACATGGCACAAAGCCACTTCGATGTACATGTGCCTACACACATGCGCACACACACACAAACACAGACACACACACACACGTCATGGAAACCTGAGTACACTAATATCCAGGCAACTGTGCACACATGCTGTCCGCCTGACACGTCAGTGTACCCTGCAGTAGTCCTTAATTCCTCTTACAGCAAATCCAGACCAGCAGCCTGCCATCAAAACCTGCCCCCTCTAGCCGAGTGGTGGCGCACGCCTGTAATCCCAGCACTTGGGAGGCTGAGGCAGAAGGATGGTTGCGAATTCGAGGCCAGCCTGGGCTACAAAGTGAGCTCAAGGCCAGCCTGAGCTGCATAGCGAGACCCTGTCTCAAAAAGATTAAAAAAAAAAAACACCCAAAAAAACCAAAAAAACCCTGCCCCCTCCATTCCCCTTCAAGCTGGTTCCCAAATTCAGCTCTTCACCCCAGGCCAGACAAGCCATCCACAGCCTCAGGGTTTATTCATTTGCCTCAGAAGCATGGGAAAGAGGCCCTCCCCCTCTCCCACTCCATCCCATGCCCTGCTGGGGTTCTCCAGCCAAACCCTCCTCAAAGCTCCCCCTCTCCTCCTCCGGGCAGCCTTCCCTGATGAACTGACTGGCTCTGACTCTGAATTTGCCCTGGTCCTCTGCACTTGTCTGTGCTGTGCTGAGTGTCACCAGGTTACCATGTATTACATCCGCACAGAAGAGGATTGTGGGCTCCTCAAGGACAGGACCACTCGTGACCAAGTATTCCGGCACATGACAGGCCTCACCCCTCCAGGGGCAGGCTGTGAATGTTGCTGGGGGTACTGGGGCCTGCTTTTAACAAACAGAAAAATGGAACTGGGCCTCAAGCGGTGACTGGAAGTCCTTCTGTCTCATCCTGCAAGGTTCTCCTTCAGAATGGCCTTCCAGAGACCCTTCGGGAGAAGGCACACCTCAGGTCTTTCCACATCCATCTGGTTCTCATGGGAAATATTGTTCCCAGCTGGGTCTTCATCCTATCCCCCAGCCTTGATTCCTAACAATACTTGGCTGTTTTCAACAATTAGATCCACCCCTAAAAGACAGAAAATTTGCCTCCTGTGAGGATGAGCAGAGCTGTGTGCTGCAGGCTTTAAAAGCGATCCCCAAAGAGGAATTGCCAGGAATGACCCGGACAACAGCAGCAGCAGGGAAAAGTGCTACTTTGAAGGAGACCAAATGCATCGGAATAGGCTCTTTGCAAAAAAAAAAGACAAAGTCACACACACACACACACGCACACGCACACACACAATCTGCAGGGCGTCTCTCTCCAACCCAGCCTCTTTGGGAAGACAGGACCCCATTTCTCTTTGGTCTGCTTTCCTCTCAGTAACCACTCCCTGGGTCCTTCTGGCCCTCCCTCCCTTTCATGCCGCACACCCACCCTCGTGTGTCTTTCCGTGCTGTGGTCTCTGACTGTCCTCTGTCAATTTCTCTACTCCCTTTTCAGTATCAGTTTCTGTCCCTCTGCTGGGCTCCGCCCTGCCTTTCTCCTCAGTCCCTCTGCCTGCCTTCTCCTTGCTGTTCCCTCTGCTGAGCCGCACCGTAATCCTTGTGAGCAGCCGCTGCAGAAGGAGGACGTGTGCCCGTCTATTTCAGCAGATGATTTCAGCACTTTGTATAAAGCCCAGAACTGCTATGTTCTGCCCCTCCCTACACACACACACACACACACACACACACACACCATGAGCTTCTCCTGCCACCTGAGTCCCAGGTCCTAGGAAGCCAGCAGAGCCCTTGACCCACAGTCTCCATCCCACCTGCACCTGCTCCTACCCCTGCCTCCCTGCTGTCCTCCCTGCACTGCTCCCACTGCCCTCCTCCCTTTTGTCTCCCTCTGTCCCTAGGGACACCGCTCAGCCCTGGGCCTGGGTCCACGGCTTTCAGTTTCCCCTGGGCCTGAGTCCTCCTGGGGTCTGAGCCCACGCCTGTGTCTCCCGCCTCGGGGGGCCTGGGTGTCCCCGGCTCTCTGTGTCTGCTGTCAGTCTTTCTGTCCTTGCTCTCTCCAGTCTCTCTCCCGACCCTGCCAGCGTCTGTCTCTGCTCTCTCCGTGTCTCCACCTCTTTGGTCTCCAGGGTGCAGGGACCTGTCTTGCCTTCTGGGCCCCATTCTGCCGACCCTGGCTGAATTTACTGGGTGTGTCCATGCGTCCCTGTCCGTGTGTCTGTCTGCCCCGCCGTTCTGGGGTGGAGCGGGGAGGCCGGCGCCGGAGGGCTGAGGGCTGCGAGGGGAAGGGGCGGGCGGCCCTTTGTGTGGGAGATTGACGGCCGCGGCGCAGCTCCGCAGCGCTGATTAGGATGCAGCGCGGGCTCCGACTGCAGCATTCTCCTCCTCGAGAACGTTCTCCACCGCTCCGAACGTCAGGCCCCGCCCCGCCGCTGCCCGGTTCTCGCAGGGCAGCGTAGCTCACTCGGACCACCCCAGCTCGTTCGCTGGGAGCCACTGGAAATTCTGGGGCACCTGAGGGCCCCCCTCTTCGCCCCCAGGTATCTGTGTGTCTTGCACATACTAAGCGAAAAGCAAGTTGGGTGGGAGGTCGACTGTTGGTGCCTTACCGCAAGGGGTCGTGGGAAGCGCGTAAGAGCGCCTGCGGCCCGGGGGTGCTGCTCAGTGGTCGAGCTCGCCCAGCACGCAAGGCCCTGGGTCCCAGCCCCAGCACCAGGGGAAGATTTTTCTAAAAAGTACCTGCCCTCTGCACCCCTTTGGGGCGGAGCAACGTGTCCAGGGAGGAGATGCAGCAGGTCTTAAAATAGGGGAGCAAGAGCGGGAAAGGTGGGGTGGACCCCGCTTCCTCCCCCTCACAGCACCTGTGAACTTCCTCTGTAGATAGCAGGCGCTCAATAACGGTGTTGGCCGTATTTCGCCTGTTCTCCCCAAACCCTTGCTTAAGCCCCGGGACTTAATTCCTTTCCACAGACTCCACGCTCCCCCACCCACTCAGCGCCAGCAACGCTGCCTGTGCCCTGGACAGTTTTCCCCACCAAGCTTTCCAACATCACAGTTCTCACCAGGCCCCAAATCCCAGTCCTGCCATCCACTACTCCTCCATCATCTGCTGGTATTTCTCCCTCTTCCCCTCCCTCCCTGGTCCACTCAGGGCAGCCTGGTCCCTCGCCACAGACAGACAGTCACTAATGAGCATTGAGTACTAGCAGGGGAGGGCCAAGGGCAGGCTGGTGGGTGGGAGGGGATTCCAGGGCTAGCAAATAACGAGCCCTGTCAGCATCTGTCAAATATGCCATCTCCCTCCATCATCCTTGTCTCCTGCCTCCTGGCTCCTGCCAATCCATCTCCCGCCTGACGCTGATGGACTGAGCTCAGGTGCGACTTCAAAGAAACCTAGCTGCGCAGTGCCTGGTCTGCTCCAGACCTGTTTTCTCCAGGAATGTCAGCAGACGCTGACTTCTTTCTTTGGCAATTCCACAACCTCAGGAAGCTGGGCTTGTGGACAAACCCGTGGAGGAAAAGAAATTGTCTTCTACTCAGTCTCAACCCCTTATCTCCACAGTGCGCTTTCCAAACCCAGAACTTCAAACTTCAGGCAAAAAGTATAGAAGGTTATGTCTCAGGCAGCCCTTCCCAGCTCTGAGGAGGTCGTGAACACCTCCAGAAACGCCTGAAGCAAGAAGATGCTGTTGGAAACCCAAGACCGCTTCTTGTAATACACGCAAGTTTCCACCAGGGGGCAGGGACGCGGCTCTGCGAACTGGAGCTGACTTCTCAGCAGCGATCTGCGAAGGGCTCGTTGGCCACCGGAGGGCGGCAGAAAACAGCCGTCCCTGACAGAAGCCCAGGTCCCTGCCTGCGGTGGGTCAAGGCCGCGCGGGGCTGCCCAGGCTGAGGCACTCTAGCCTGAGCAAGAAAGCACACATTCGTGAAGTCAGGAAATCCTTCTTACACTCTTCTCCACCGTCCCCGCTTCCTGGGTGCCCCTGAAATGGCATCAACCACCCTAGACACACACACACCCTTCCTTTTCCTGGACCCCCAGCACTGGAGCTGCTGGCACGGGGCGGCGGCTGCGGTGTTTCCTTCACCGTGCAGCGGATGACAAGCTGAGCGGTGACGTGCCCTAGGGTCTCAGCTGGTAACTAGAGCCAGGAGAACCCAAGTTTTTTGTTTGTTTGTTTTCTTTGATTCTCCGAGCAAGGACTCTTCTTCCTATGGTGCCAGCTGCTGGGCCTGAAGTCAATCCATACTCGGCAGGCTCCCAAGATTGAAAAACCTTGGTGCCAAAGCCGCACTCTTGCCCGTGTTTACATATGTAACCAGATCATGTAGGACCGCTTGCCCGAGCAGAGAGGCACGCTGTAAACCCTCTGTCGCGCACCCTCTGCCTCGGGCTCACAGCGTGGCCTCTCTGCTCCTTCCTGAACTGCACCAGGAACGGCTCTCCATTTATAAGCTGTGCCCTTCTCTGTTTCCAGAGGCTCCCCCAACTGCAGGCAGAGAAGCCCTTTACCCTGTTGGCCCCTCCTACCACAGCCCTTTACCCAGGAGGACCATGCAGGGTCCCCAGCTCTGTCGTCCTGGGAATGCTTTCTCTCTGTCCCTTCAGCGCTCTGCACCTCTCCCATCCCTCCCCGTTACCTTCCTACTCCTCCTCCGGGTGCTTCTTGCTGCCCCTGGTCCTCCTTTAACCTCAGAAGTGGAGCCAGCCAGGGCAGGAGCACAGGAGAGAGGAGGAGCAGCAGGAGGACTTGGGAGGGGGCTGTATCCCTGCTGCCTGCACCCTCAGCTGGGAAGTTCTACCGTGGGTATGGCCTCAGTCCTCTGGCTGGGCCTCCCTTCTACTCTCCTTGGAGCTAGAGAAAAAGAGAGAAGGTAAGAGCTAGAAGTGATAGTGCATGCCTGTAATCCTGCTGCTCTGGGAGGCTGAGGCAGGAAGATCACAAGTTCAAGCCCAGCCTGGGCAACTTAGTGACTTAGCAAGACCATGTTTCAAAATAAAGTATTTTAAGGGGCTGGGGATTTAGCTCAGTGGCAAAGCACCTGCCTGGCAAGCGCAACGTCATGAGTTTGGTTCCTGGTACCGGAGAAAAACCAAAAAAAAAAAATAATAATAAAGTATTTTAAAAGGCCTGGGATATAGCTCAGTGAAAGGCTATGGGTTCAATCCCTAGTACGGGGGGGGGGGGGACTGAGGGGGAATGGAGCCAGTTATAAGTGTGGGCACACCTGTGAATTTGTGGGCCAGTGAGCCGAGAGTGTGTGTTTTGTGTGTGCTCCGCGCGACCCTTTCCTCATGGCTCCCACCCACTGCACCTCCGTAACATTCCCCTACCCGGGGCTCGTCCTTATAAAACAAAGGAGAAAAACACCCTGCTCAACCGCTCAAACACCTTATTCTAACTTCTATCTCAAAAAGGACAAAACCCTCCCCTCCCCTCCTTCCTCCCCATGTGTCTTTGTGTCCACCTTGGTCTTTGAAATCTAGCCCCAGACCCCCGGGGTGCAGCCCCTACCACACCTTCCCCCGAACCCAAGAGGCACCAGAGCCTCCTCCCCGCAAGGCCTGAGACTCACGCCAATCACACGGGGCCTCTCACAGTGCCCATTCTGCTATGAATTCCCAAGGTCAAAACCATTCTGGTGTTATTAAAAACATAAATGTTGCATACCAGGCAGCGGGGGGAAAAATTATAAGGCAGCCAGACGAGAGGGAGATGGAGAGGCCGGTAATTGTCTTCGTCTTCCCAGAGTCAAGCTCCATGGGGCTGGAGCCGCACACAGAACATTGCTTTTTAATTTAACTCAGTAAGGTCAGCGGCAGCAAATGAGGCAGGGGAGGAATGGCACCTAAGAGGGAGGGTGCGGGGCCTGCAGAGCCAGGGCATCAGGCCAGCATCTTCCCAAAGCGCTAGGAAGCTGAGGAAGGATGGCAGGGGGGTCTCGGCAACTTAGCTCACCAGGGAAAGAGTGGGACCACATGGGTGGGGAAATACAGGGACTACAATGATCTTGTGTAAGCCGGAGGGGGCGTAGGATTTAGGTGGAGCAAAGGGACACTTAGGGGGATCAGAAGGACTCAGGCTGATAGGGACAAACACCCTTGTCCTTCCTCCCCACAATACCCATTCTACAGAAGGGAATAACAAGGCCCATGGTTGAAAGTCAGCGGTTCCCCTTTTAGGTGAATCCTGAAACCCAAATAAAATTCTTGCATGAAGTGGACCACTCTGTCCCATCCTCTTCACCTCCAAGAATCCAAGGAGGCAGGAGAAAAAAATCAAAGCACAGCTGCCCTCCCTCAGAACTCCCCCCACTTTCTGCTGGTGCCAACTTCCCATCTGCAGCTCCACTAGCTACGTGGTGGTCCTCTCCGTTTCCAGTGCTGCAGAAGAGACTGACGTTAGACCACAGAACGCACTTTCCAGACCTGGCCACAGGCACAGACAGGCTGGGGTGGGGAGGCTGAGGAGCCTGGGACTTCCTGAACCGAGCCAGTGAGCATGGAGAAGGCGGAGTCTCTCATTTGGGTGGGAATCAGTTTTGAAAAAGCTGTGCAGCTGTGAGATACAGTAACATCAAATGCACTTTGGGGGTGACTTTGGAAGTCCTTCTGCAGGTCAGACCTCAACACCTCCTGCTTCAGCTTTACGCTATCTCCCTTTTCGGGCTTCTTTTAGGGAGGGATGATTATAACAGTCCATTTGAGACTTGAAGTCAGAGTCTCAATTATCTCTACCCAGCAGTGTCCTTGCTACTTGGCTCTTCTCCCAGGCTTCTACCGTCCTGTCAGTTGGGAATTCAAAGGCTCACAGAGGAAGCCTCCAATGTCAGTTAGAAGCCTGAGGCCCATCGCCCTCATCATGCGTCCCCCTTCCCCTTTATCCCCTTCTCCCTTTCCATGAGGGTCTGCTCTTAGCGCGCGGACCCCAGTCCTGCAGTTCTCAGGATCCACCACGAGGTGGCGGCCAGTACGCCGACTGGTCCGGAGCTCGGCCTGCTGCAGGAGCCAGGAGCCGCGTCTCTACCTGGATCTCCACCCCAGCCCTCCCGTCCCAGGCAGAGGCCAACCTCCAAAGAAGACTCTGGAAGCACTACGGCTTTGGGGACACATGGGCTGGGTGCAGATTGGTTGGGAGAGAGAACAGGAGGGAGGAGGGAAGCCGGGGAGCCAGGGGCGGGGGGGGGCAGACGCTGAGAAACCCAAGTGGAAAAATTGTGGTGCTCCCTGACACTCCGCAGCCAGGCCCACACCCGGGGGCCCCTGGAAAGCAGGGCCAGGGCCGACGCCGCAACAGAAGCGAACATCAGGATGAGGTCTCAGAAAGGGTCTGCACCACCGCTTCGCACTACGAGATGGGAGTCGTTACCGCTGCCAGTCCCAGAACAGAGGACAAGGGGCAGGCCCGGTCAGTCTCCCAGCGCAGCTCTGACCCTGCCGATGCGTGGGAGAGAACGGACGTGGGAAGGAAGGCAGGGGAGGACAAAACACAGCTGTGCTCAGGGGAGGCTAGGAAGGGGGAAAACGAGAAGAGGCCCCAGGCCCTCCAGCAGTAGTTTAGAAAGGGACCTTCTGGGACCCTGGCACAGGAGGATTAAACAAGGTGAGCTCTAAGACGAGGGGATGGGGCAGTGTTACCCAGGGCTGAGGGAGAGGGCGAAGGTGGCTCAGGCCAGGACAGGCTGCAGAGGCTAGAGGAGAGGGTCTAATTGCTGCGCTGCAGAACCGAGAGAGCAGACTGAGGGTCCTGCCGCGGGAAAAGGAAGAACAGTGGTGGGCAGCAGACCTCCAGGCCCAGCCGGGAAGGCCAGCGAGGAGCCAGGGTAGGTTTTTGCAGGAGGAAGCGGGCAGAGCCCCAGCCTGGCCCAAACGCCCTCCGCCCCTCCCACCCCATCTCTGTAAAGCTGAGGGAACAGCGGGTTCTAAGGTCCTCCGGACGGACCGGGCACAAGAAAGATTCCTAGAACAGGAGTCAGGGGCCTGGCCTTTTCAGAGACGGCCGCCATATTGCAAGGGACTCCAGCTCCTGTCTGTAAGGAGGGTAGGAGCTTTTGTCTCTGAACGCCTTCTCTGAGACTGTCCTGCTGGTGAGTGCCCTCCTCCAAAGAATCCATCTGTGACCCTCCCGCAGGGTTAGTCCTGCATTCCCGGTGTCCCGTCCTCCAGACCCACTCCGCAGCCAGAAGAAACTGCTCCCACGCTGCAGGGAGGGGGTGCGGCAAGGTTCTCATTTCACAAACTTAGCCTGGGCCTATTTGGCATAAAGTATAGAGGAGGATTTGAGGTTAGACTCACAGAAGAACTTCCCCCACTAATGGTCTGACAAACTCAGCTTGCGTCCAATTCAGTGAGAATATAGACATGGCCTTTTCAGGCTCCGAGACACAGAGAGGTTGCTTGGACCCTGGGCAGTGCTGATAGAGAAGTTTTCCCTGTAGATGAGCTTCCCAGCATCACAAGTTTGCTCACAAAGACGCCAGGGATCTCCCACCCTAAGGCAGGGCAGTGTGAGCCTCAGGAACCGCAGGAGTCAGAAGCTAATTCCCAAAACCTGAGGAGAGGGGTGAGAGAGGGGTTTGAAACCATCCACTGTCCAGGCACCGCCCCACCCCC
>NW_004955458.1:1013246-1021554 GCF_000276665.1 Chinchilla lanigera | reverse complement strand
TTTTTGTCTTTTTGAGACAGGGTCTCACTATGCAGTTCAGGCTGGCCCTGAGCTCACTTTGTAGCCCAGGCTGGCTGCAAACTCACAGCAATCCTCCTGCCTCAGCCTCCCAAGCGCTGGGATTACAGGCCTGCACCACCGCCCAGGGCCTTTGCCTCTTTATAAACTGTGTTACCTTAGACACATTACATAACCTCTCTGAGCCTCAGTTACATTAACTGTAAGGTGGGATTAATAAAATTTACCCAGTAGTGCTGTGAGGATTAAAGGGCAAGCAAAGCTTCCACCAGCAGTGGGCCCACCCTGAGCAGCGACCTGGCCCCTGCGCCAGTTCCCCAACACCTTCGCAGGCCTGCAGGCGCTGAAACAGAATCCCAGCGTCCTTCAGCCTCAGACCCTCAGGTGTGCACACCTCGGGAAACTTGATCCCGGACTTGGCCGGCTCCACCCGACTCCCCCGCCCTCACTCCCGCCCCTCCCGGTCCATCATGCCTCTCGCCCGTGTGCAGGTCGCGTTTTCCGTAATAACCTTTAATGCGGCTGGCCACGGCCCAAATGTTCGCGATGGAGCGCCGGGCCCCACGCATCAGATGGACGATGAAGTGTTAATCATCCCCCAGGGAGCCGTCCCGCGGAAAGTCGTCATTAATTTCTCTGAATTACACCAATTCCGAGACATTCTTTATGGACAGACAGTGCGGGAGACAGTTATATGACAGGACTTGCTGTGCTAAGCAGATGTGGGAGAGATTGCGTCGTCCCATGAATACTAAACAATCGCTCCGAAGAAACCCCACCAGCTCCTGCACTCAGAGCTGGGAATGGGCCCAACTCGCCCCCACCCCATGGGCACACCCCTCCCTGCAGGTGCCTGGAGCTGGGCAGGAGGGGCCGCACCCCTACTGCGGCTCAGGTGGCCTCCTCGGCTCCCCTCCAGAGCCAGGCCTCAAGCCCCCGGGCAAGAAGAGGCTCGAGGGCGGCCACCTTCCTGGGACCCTCCACGGCCACACACCCTGGCCTTCTTTGCCACGGCCTTTGCTCCCTTCCTCCCTCCCGAGGCCCGAACCACTGCACGTCTCGCCGTCTCCCGTCTCCTGCTCTGATCCTCCTGGAGTTTCCATCCGGACAGCTCACCGCCGCCGGCCCTCAGTCGCCGGCTGGCCTCGCCCTCTTGGCTCAGCACCTCCCCCTGCTGCCCATCTCTCTCCCGCTGCAGCCTCCAGCACCTGCTGCTCTCTCCACCTCCCCACCTGCCCCGCTGCTCCCCTTCCCTCCCTGCCGCCCCCTCCCGACCTGGTCCACCTGCCTCTCTTGCCCAGCTGCCCAGACAACCTCATCTTCCAAGGGGCCTCACGTCCCATCACCTGCACTCCTCCACCCTGCTGCAGACTACCATTTTGCCCCATTTCAAGGCGTTTCTCCTACATCTGCTTTCACGCCTCCCGCACCCATCAGAACAGCGGGCAAAGGACGAGGTCCGAGCAGAATGAAAGCAAAAACCGTTGCCCTTTTTCTCTCTCTCTGCTTATGCCCTCTGCTGCCCTCCGCCCGGCCTCCTTGTCAGCTGCTGGGATGAGAACGGCAGAGACACCTCCCCACAAGCAAACTGGTGGGCAGCCGGGAGAGGGAGAGGGTGACCAGGCGAAAACCTGCCTAGGCAAAGCGGTCACACCTGAGGAAGCCCCGCCCACTTCGAAGCCCCGCCCACCGGCGCAGCTGGAGGCCCCGCCCACCGGAGCCCCCGCGTGGGCCTGGCTGGGGCCTGGTTCGCGCCTGGCTTCCCGGCCACCCCAGGCCACTGGGCCTTAGGGGAGGGCAGCGGGACACGGGGACTGTTCTCCGCGAGGTCGTGCCCCACCCCTGCTGGAAGGCAGGTCCGCCTCAGCTCCCTGTGCGGGTTTGGGCAAGAGGAGGAAAGGCGCACCGCCTCTGCGTCTTTTCTCCTCGCAGATAATTTATGTCTGAGAGCGGAGCAGATGGCGGGTAATTTAGCAATTACCGCGTGCGGGAACAGGACTCACGCCTCCGCTCGGAAGCCAAAGCGTCCCCGCTGCAGTCTCATCCTACTTCCTGCCTGCTTTCTCTAGTTTGTGCAACCCTTACACACACACACACACACACACCCCTTGCTAAATCCCGACACTCTGGAGAAGGGATCTCCTTGTGGGGTCCTTTGTCATCCTAATCCCTCCCAGCATCAGGCACAGATTTCTGCCTCAGCAGACATGTAGAGCCTTCTGCACAGTGGAAGTTGTTCCTGCCCTCTCACCTTAATCTTTTTTGCTGTTCTAAGTGATCGCGATCATACTGCCCTGGAAAACTGTGGGGTTTTCTCCCAACCCTCTCCCCTCCCACTAGCTTCAGATTTTCCGTAGTATTTCTTCCAAATATCTGGGTTCCAGATCACGAGTTTTAGAAGAGGTTTCTGGACTTTAAGGTCAATGCGAGGTGTGAGGCCTATGATCCTGCACCGGCTGGGAGGGGGAAAGCCGTGATTCCTAAGGCGAGGGAGGTGGAGGCGCGGTGAGTAGGTACTGTGTGCGCAGTGGCTACGAAGCCCAGCTTGAAGGCTGAGGCAGAGCAGGCTGCAGAAATGAGGCTAGAAGGGTCCCAAAGACCCTCGCCCGCCTCTTGCTCCTCTCTGGGCCCTGGCAAAAGGGTGCTGTAAGACAGGGTGGACAGGGGAAGACTGCCATTAGCTGGGGGTGCACCCCCACACCTTTCTCCCAGCCAGGGCCCAGGTCTCTTGACTGTCACTCTCTGATCCCTCATCTTTCACTCTAGCCCGCAGGCTCCCATCCCAACAAGACCTTAGGTGACCTCCAGGGTCTGAAGAGCTGTGCTCTGGGGCTTTGAGACACCCCATCACGACCTCCCCCAGCTCCTCCTCATCCCAAGACACCAGAGAAGCACTAATTAATTAGCGTGTGCAACCAGCCATGGGCACGATCTCGTTACTCACCACAGGGACCCGCTGTTAACACACCAGACCCCCGGGACGCGGGCACACGCCAATTACACAGCCAGCAGCTCGGCTAATCACAGCTCCTGGTGACACTGTGGCTCACAGAGGAATCCCCAGCTACACACACACACACACACACACTCACACACACTCAGACACCATCACCTTCTACCCTGCTGCCTTTGGAATAGGAAGCTGGCAGGAAGGAAATGAAGGTTAGTTAGGAAAATTGGATCTTGTTGGAAAACAGGAAGCCAGCCACAGAGGTGCTGAGGGGAGAGTAAGAGTGAGAAGCTGGAAGGAAAAGAGAATTTTCCTACTAATCACTTTGGGTTATAAATAACCATGATGAAATTATTAACTACAGCAAGAGGAGGTGCTGGTTAGACTACAAGAAGGACTTCCCCATGAGGAGGTGCTAGGGTAGAACTAACCCTGAAAAGGGGCAGCCTTTCTCACTACAAGAAGCAGGCAAGAGAAGATAGGTACAGAGGTGAAGGGGGAAGACAGAGGGAAACAGTTCCACAAACCCAGGTATCTGGTACCATCCTGTCCCCCAGCTTCAGTTCAAGGGTACAGAGGGGAGGCGGCACCTCTGTAGACACAGATAGACAGCTTCCCTCCCACACACGTCCCATTGACTTTGCCATTCTGCTGTCACTCCACAGCTTCTCCAAGATTTAACATATTGACTCTCCGAGCTGCAGAAAATTGAATTTTCTTCATTACGACTGTCTCCTGACAAAAGCAGCTCATAAATCCTCCATCTTTTCCAGGCTTCCCGCCCCCCCTCCCCACCCAACATCTCCTCCGGGGATTCACATATTTGAACATACAACTCACATGGGTGTAAAGACAAGCATGACCTGCACTCCCATGGTCACGCCATTCACCAAGACGGGGCATCAATCCATCCCGCCCAGCCCACACGGAAATCCAGTCTACACCCAGAGCCAGGCCACTGGCCCCAGAAAGCAGGGCGCGTGTCTTCCCCAACCAGAGTCCTCCCTGCCATGGTCTTCGTGCCCCCACCGCCATGGCAGATATAGCTGCTCCTTCCAGGGGCTGGAAAGGCCCAGAGCCTCGGCCCACACCTGCTCTTCTCTACCCTTCCAGAAGCCTCCCACGAGTCACTTCCACACGGGTCAAACCTCTGTATCCCAAGCGGCCACCTTGGAGCCACCTGGGCATAGCCCCTGTTCACACGCCCCCCCCCCCAGGATATTCCCACAAGCACGAAAACGGTGCCAGGTCACAGGCCTTGCACAGACCTGGAGCGAGCGGGGAGACATCCCCTAGGCCCTAGTGGCTGCCTGCACATCCCAGCAGCTCCCCGTGTGCCCCTTCCCACACACACTTGGAAGCTGAGGGCCTCAGCAGTGCTCCGGGAGGCTCAAGCTCCCTTTCCGCCGTGCAGGGGAGTGGCCACGGTCCCCACCTGAAGTGCGCTCTCCTCAGCTGGCTCTGCTACCTCAGTCCCGGGAACAGAACTGGGGGAGGCAAGGTCTGTTTTTGTTGGTACCTGTGCCAGCCTGGCAGCTGAGGCTGTAATAGATGGGCAAAGGGCCAGGCGGATGGCCAGCACCATGTGGCTCGTGCCCAGGGCCAGATTGGGGCGGGAAGTGGTGGGCTAGATGCCCAAGCACTCCACCCTCCAAAATGCCACACAATCTGTGAGTGAAAAGAGGCAGAAAGAGGGAACCATATAGATACAGACGAGGACACCCCCTGAGATCAGACTAAGCCAATCTCTGGTCCTTGGACAGCTGCTCCCTCCCTCACTTCATACAAAAGGAAGTCACCATGAAATGGCAAGAGGGAGGCAAAGCAGTGACTGTCTTCTCGGGTGTGACTGCTCCAACGCGGGGATTGTGAGGGAGCAACCAGAAAATGGAATACAGATAGTTCCTCTATTAAGAGAGGGGTTGAAACTGAACAGGGATCTGCAGGGATGTGTGTGTGAGCAAACACAGAGAAACATCTACTGTTTTTGCAACTCCGACCCTGTCCTTCCTGATACTAATACCTTGTGTGCATGTGCATGCACACACAGGTATGATCTTTATTGCTGGCTCCTCTTCATCTCCCAAGCACCCGAGTTTCTAAACCATTCTCCATCTTTTCTCTAGCCAAGCACAGTGGTGCACATCTGCAGCCCCAGCTACTCAGGAGTCCAAGGCCAGCCTAAGGAAGATCCCATCTCAAACAAACAAAAGTGCACGCACAAAAAAAGTCTGAACAATGGAAGCATAGCCAGGAAGACCGAGATCCACAGTCCAAGGAATAGCCTTCTGGACTTCGGGGAGACTTAGGGGTGCTTCGAAACCTCTTTGTCCAGAAGCAGAACAGCCTCCTCCCCATCCCAGTCCTCCCCAGGTGCATCCCTAAACCTGGTCCTTCTGCCAGGGTTCCCACCCCAGGAAGAGATTACCATCTTCTCAGACATCCAAGCCACCTTCCTGAGATCAGACATGACCCTTCCTTTCTCCCTAGGTTGGCTGAGATGGGACAAAGGAGTCTGCTGCCTGCATCATGTGATGAAAGCTAAACTTAACTGTCTTTTAGAGCTGCATGTCTTCGGACCCCGAAATGACCTGTACTTCAGAAATCTGGCTCCACTCTGCATCTCCCACATCCTACCCTCGCTACCTCTTAAATCATACTCATTTTCTCCTGCTCTGGGGGTTGAACCCAGAGCCCCCACAGGCTGTGCAAATGCTCTGCCACTGACCTCATGCACGCGGCCCCCTGAATAGCTCCCAAGCCTGTACTCTGCTGTTTTCTCTAGCCCATGACAGCCAGCTTTAAACTGCTCTTACTGCATTCCCAGGCTCCCCAGCACTGCAGAGGCTGGAGAAGCCGAGGACACGCCCAGGACAGGTTCCCAGAGGGCGGTGTTTTAAAACTGCCAGAAATGTGGTAGAACTGCAAAGTGCCCAAAACTCGCTACTTGCATTGTAACCATAACACGGCTGTTAATTTCGTGACAAAGTAAAAATTTCCAAGCTCTTAACTGACAGAATATAAGAACAAAGAAAAACTAGGGCTATGTGAATGACAGAATACAGTGAGACCTCATCTCAAAAAAGAGAAAAGGTTAATGATTTCTCCCCTTTCCACAGAGTCCACACTTGGGAAATGCCAGTAACAGCCTACAATATCTGATAACACTCTTTCTGTGTGTTTTTTTTCTTTTGGGAGAGGGTACTGGGGATTTAACCCAGGGTCTTCACATTAAGTACACCTCAGGCCTTTTTTTTTTTTTTTCTTATCTTTTTGAGATATGTAACCTCAATATGTAACCCAGGCTGGCCCCCTCGAAGTGATTCTCCTGCCTCAGCCTTCTGAGCTCTGGGATTACAGGTGTGTGCCCCCAAGATTTTTTGTTTGGTTTGGTTTTGGTTTTGGTTTTTGGTTTGTTTTTTGTTTTGTTTTGTTTTTGAGACAGGGTCTCACTGAGTCTCACTGAGTCTCACTGAGTCTCAGACTGAGCTTGACCTTGCAGTCCTCTTGCTCCAGCTGCACAAAGTGCTGAGATTACAGGACTCCTACCAGAGTGTCTCACACATGGTGGGTACCCAGTAAATACTGGCTATTATTTATTTTTGAAGGAAGTATGCTGTTATGTTATGTTGGGAAAAGTAAGCCAGATTCAATCTCCAGTACCACTAAAAAAAAATCATTAGTGATCAATGTCCTATTCCTTTTTTTATTTTAAAGAGAAAAAAACAATAACAAAATAACAACAAAGACAAAAACAAAATAACACAAAAATGGTACAGAATTTCAAAACATGATGATAGGAATTAACAATGGTTGTTATATTGCATATTGTTGTCTTCAAATTAGTTGTTCAGATTACCAGATATAAGCATGAAAAATTGGTCAAAAAAATTTAAGCATTAACTGTTCCTTTCAATAAACCAATAAACATCAGCAGTACAATTATCCCAGCTATCCTTGTATATATATACAGCTTTTTTGCCCTTCCTTCTTTCTTTTTTTTTCTCCTTTCCCTCATCCTAGTTGTTCCTTCTCTTTGAGCAGTTTCTTTCCCTTTCAAGATATCTGTTGTACCTCTCGGGTCTTATTTACTCTTTCAGGTTCTTACATTAGAGAGAATGTCCTATTCCTGATAAGAATTAAGTTCAAACCTTTGAACCCGATGAAATGATTAAGAAAACACTAGCTACAAGTAATTGCTCAAGTAAAGTTCAAAATACTTGATCCTTCTTAGTGGACAGCTCTCTGCCAAGTGGTAGTTCAGGGAACCAGGTACTTTCTACCCTGCAGCTCCAGTGTCTTTAACATGTGACTTTCAAGATCACTGGGCTTAAAGTCATCTGCATCAAACCCAAAGGGAAAGAGCGTGAAGCATCTCCATTGGGAGGTTTCATAGACCAAATCTGGGTAGTAAAAGATATCAACTAGGGGAGGAACTAGAAAATGTGATCCAGCTGTGTGTCCAAGTAAAAGAAGCAAGTTCTGATAAACACATAGTAAGCACTGCCTCACTTGGCATTGAAGATTGTCTACACTGGCTTCAACTACCTCTGGCTTAAATCTACCTTTCATAATTTATCTGCCATTATTCATTCATAGATATCAGTCAGCTTTGCTGAAATAACAAGCAACTCCAAAAGCTCATAGAACAACATAGGTTTATTGACATATAACAACAAAGGTTTATCTTTGACTTATATGCAATGTAGGCTGTAAGTAGACTGCACTCTGCCCAGAAGGCTTCTCAGTCCAGAGCCAGGCAGAAGGAGAAACGCTCGCATGGAATATGCCCATTCTAATGGCAGAGAAGAAGCACAAGAGAAAACTTGGGTTCTCAGATATAGTATAAGTCATATCTGCTCACATCCCATCCACAAAACATGAAACACATGACCAGGCCGAAGTCAACAAAATAAGGCAGATACTCCTTCTACAGGAGACACCATCAGTCACATGGCATGGGTAGGAAAGGAGAGAGGAAACTATTTCAAACAATAATTTCAAACAACTTCAATCTACTACCCTGCCGTCTTCCATTCTGGAGTACATGGCAGACATTACTAATTAATCCCAGCACTTTTTTTTTAAGAGTTCTTCCCAACACAACATTGCAGGCTGCTATTACCAGTGTTCTGAGTTTTTATTTTAAGTTAAAATCGATGTGTTATTTTTATGCGCCTCTCTAGACTTTAGTAAACTATCTATTCCCATTTCAGAATCTTTTTTTTTTCTTTTTAAATTTTTTATTTTAAAGAATAAAAGAAGGATAACATAATAATAGGGGGGACTTAGCAAATTACAGACAAAATGGTAGGAAATTATCAATGGTTATCATTTTAC